>NC_056735.1:632927965-632990465 GCF_019279795.1 Protopterus annectens | reverse complement strand
ATCCATTTATGGCTTTCCTTTTCTATTGGGCCTCTGTGTTAATAAGAACGACCGAGGTTGCTGACTTTTCTCCGTCTATTTTTCAATTTAGTAATAAGCAGTTATCATCTTCGCAGGAAGCCAACAACATAATTAGGAGAGCTTTAGGCAGTCAAAGCATTCCAGCTTTTGGCTTCTATGTACATTGTTTATGTATTGGCAGGGCAACTGACCTATCCCGGGAGGGTTACTCAGTGGAGGTCTTGAAATGGGCTGGTAGGTGGAAGTCTAAGGTTTTCTTAACTTATATAAGGTCATTTCCTTTTTGTCCTTCCAGATGCTCCATTAATTTGGATAAGTGGCCATTCCTCTGTCTGCAAAGTGGCCACCAGATCTCAAGCAAGAACTAAAGATCCAAATCTTGATTTTACCTCTTCGGATTGATACGTGGAATGGAAAGGCATCCCGGGACTTTCTTAACTGCAGCTTTTAACTCTTTTGCAAAGTTTAGTTGATAGAAGCCCCACACCAAATATTCTTATCATATACCTGGCAGCAATGACCTAACAGTCATACCTAAGAAGTTATTGGTCAGAAAAATAATAGCGAACTTAAATATCTTACAGAACACCTTCCCAGACACAAAAGTAGTTTGGTCTGCCATTATTCCTAGATTTCATTGGACAGGGGCATGCAAGCCCACCACCATTGAGATTTCATGCAGGTTTGTGAACAGCAAGATTGTCAAGGCTTCAAAAATTTCATCATTTACTGTAACTGAACATGCCAATCTTAATTTCCTGAACCCAGACTTTTATTTGCCCAATGGTATTCACCAAAATGAGTTGCGTTGCAATCTGTTTAATTTGGAATTGTCTCTTTTCTTAAGGGAAGTCTGTTGCATTGTTATCCAGGCAAGGACAGAGTAGCTAAGTGAATCTGAGTGGTGAAAGATGGGGGGAACAGCATGAGTCTATATTGGTGGGCTTAGGCCATAATGGCCTGTGAAGATTCTCCCCACCCCCATACCCCCCCCCCTTTCAAATGCTTAGGAGGGTTGGATTTGCAAGGATTTAATATAAAAGGGAAGATGGAAGGCAATCAGACAGCAATGAGGAGGCAATGGGTGTGCCCCCTGGTGAGCAAAATTTAGGCCAGAGCAGGCAGTGGGTGCACTAACCTGGAACTGAGCAGCCAATGATTAAATGATTAAGTGTTTTCTCATATGATATGGTTTTGGTTGATGCTGACAAGTCATGTTGTTTTGGTAATTAACAGCTGTTCAAAGCTAATGAATTATCTTGTTAATGTATAATAATAAATGGTTGCATCTGCAGCATGGCTCAGTGTTTATTTCATTTGGAGGGACTTTGTGGCTCTTATTGACAAATTATAGTAAAATACTATGCCCGGCAAAACATACATGTTTTTGAGCTAGCTCTTGAAATCATAAGTTGGTCAAACTTCCACTAACCTTTTACTTTATCATTTTATTATCTTCCTCTGTCTTATTTCTTACTTGTATAACTGTAATTTATATACTATTTCCATGCAGAAGAAGGAATTTGCTCACTCTTCACGCTTCTCCTCATGTCCACTGTCAAAATGGTTACATTCTTTCCGCAGCAATTTATACAGCTCATAATACATACAAAAACTAGCAGGAATAGGCTAAAAGGTCTTAATGTTCATTAAAGAATCATTCTAAACCTGTGTGTGTTGTAACTCTTCATTTTTTCAGAGATTGTACATGTGTATGCAATAAAGAATTGTAAGGTCAAATAACTTGCATTTAGCAATTTATGGTATTTTCTATTTTTATGCTATATTGCAAAATTATTGAATGGTCAAAACAGGTAGTCATAACTTAGATGGCAGTTTGGAATGCATGGCACTATTTAATTTGTAAACAGACAAAATATATTGACATTTATACACAATGCATTCCATGATCTGCAACTACATTTCCAAGGAAATCTTTTCCGAGGCTAAATATATGACCTTCGACTGTTATACAACGACTGCGCTGGCAGATGCATAAGCAACATAAAATGAGTTCAGCTAGATGTAAACTTTGTAGTATTTAATAGAAAACTGCACAATACAGCTTAAAAACACCAAAAAGGAATAGTTAATTAGTTATGTTCCATCAACTCGAGTTCGAGTCTTGGTGACATGATAGACTAAAGAATTAAAAGGGATTTGGTTTTGTGCTAGTTTGATGAGATCCTCCAATGTCTGACATATCATTGTTATAATCCTACCAATCCATCTCATTGGTGGTCTTCCTCTGCACCTGGTACCTTCAATCTTTCCACTCATGATGTCCTTTTCCAGTGATCTTTCCCTTCAAACCGTGTGACCAAAATATGACAAATGCAGTTTCATCATTTATGTTTCGAGTGGCATTTCTGGTTTAATTTCCTGTATGATAGACTTATTGGGCTGTATTACTGTCCATGGCACATGCAGGATTCTTCTCCAGCACCACATTTCAAATGAGTCAATCTTCCTTCGGTCTTGTTTCCCTCTCATCCAGCTTTCGCAACTGTAGTCGACAACTGAGAATATGAGAGTCTGAACTAGTTTTATCTTCATCTGCAGTCTGATGTCATTACTTTTAAATATTTTATGTAGAGACTTCATAGCCATCTTGCCTAGTGCCAAACAACGTAATATTTCTTGAGTGCTAGTCAAACCAGTGGTCATAAGGGCACCTAAAAGATTCTTACTTGAAACCATCTAATTTCTTCTCCATCTAGCTCAAATTTATCGATATCAGTTGACATAATCAACCAAATGTACCAAAAAGGGTACATCTAGATAAATTTTAGCATGAATGCTTTTTTCCCTCACTTTTCAAGCTGAAAATTGTATTGGTTCAAACTGTGGAAAGTTTCTGGTTCCCAAGCTCTACAACTCTCATAGTTATCTTGCCAAACATGCCAAACATGACACACTCATCCAATATGCAGATGACTCAACCGTCATCTGCTCAGCCCAGTCCCTACCCAAACTGCAAAAAGTCACACAGGAAGCCTTTTCCTCTGTTGAAACATGGTTATCCGATGCCCAATTAATACTCAACCCAAACAAAACTAAACTACTCATCTTCCAACCCACCAAACATACTCAAAACAACTCTCACTTTATCATCACAGCAAAAGACAACACCACTATATACCCAACTGAACACACCAAATTGCTAGGAGTGGAAATAGACAATAAACTAAAATTTGACATTCACATATCCATGACCATAAAAAGTCCACAAAAACTAGGAGCATTATACAGAAATAAACAATTTCTCACCAAAGCAGCAAAGATTTCAATAGCAAATTCCCACCTTATCTCCACCCTACTTTATGCCTCTCCAGTATATACCAACCTAAGGCAATGTGATCTAAACAAGCTAGAGACCTGCTACAACAAAATCGCCAAATTCGCCACAGGGGCATCCTACCGTAGTCACCACTGTCTCTCACTTGCTGAACTGGGCTGGCTTGAACTCCCTCACCTTCTTCAGTGGTATCAACTCTCACTCGCCCACAAACTAGTAAACCATCCACTAAATGTCCCATCCCTCCAGAATCTACTCCAACCCTATCGCACCACCAGACCACTAAGATCCAGCAACAAAAATCACTTGCAGATCACTAAAGCCAATAACTCTGCTGGTGAAGCACTATTCTCTTGCGCCATAGCCAAATTATGGAACTCACTCCCACCCACAATTACCTCCGTACCATCATGCACCAACTTCAAAACTTTATTAAAAGCGCACCTAAAAACATGCTGGCTATGCCCTTGCAACTCCCACTCTAATATCATCCACCCCATCCAACTACTACCTGTCTTTAACCTCCACTAACTACCTTGATGATAGCAAGCTCAGATGCTCATAAGCCTAGTACTTATTATACAGCAGGAACTTCTCATTGTTACATTTATTAATGCCTGTTATGTACTTCACAGATAAAGATTCTAGTTGTCTACTGATGTACTATGTTCTTCATCTGTAAATATGTTGTAAGTAATTTCTATGTTAAATTGTTAATCGCTATGTAATCCAATGTAACTACTGTCTGTTTATTTTACTGTGGAGCTTTTCTCCACGGGCCTCCGCTGAAAATGGACCCACGTCCAGTCGGACACTCCCGGTCAACAAATTTAAATAAATAAATAAATAAATAAATCTTCCTATGAGCCTATCTAAGCTCTCAACAATTTCTATAGCTTTTCTCTAAGCTCTCAACAACTCCTACAGCTACCCTTACACAGCCCAACCTTGTAAATATTGTAAATAGCATTCTACTGTTGATGTGTGTATGTAAAGCATATTTATTTTCTTAAAAGGTTTGTATGTAAACTGTTTCTACACCTAACACACATCTGTTTTCCTCAAATGAAACTATATGATCCCTACCTTTAAGCTTAATGAATTTGTTAACTATGCATGATATTGAATGCATTTATGAGTAACTAGTCTACATAATTTTATCTTTAATATTAACTATCAGTTGTATCTAAATTGTATAATGCATCTTGAAGGTTTTCTCCCCGGGCCTCCACTGAAAATGGGTCAATTCGGCCCAGTGAACTTCCCCGGTAATCAAACTGCAAATAAATAAATAAAATAAATAAGTCTGTAGTCTGATTCTCTGTTTAACCAAGACAAGACAAGGCACTTAGAATGCCTGGTTTATATACTGAATATTTTTACCAGCAAAAGCAAGTATATGATAATTTACATTTTGCAGTTATCATTATAAAGAATACGTTTCCTATTTAGTAACTAGCTCAAATACTGACAGCAACTGCTGTGAATAAGATACATTTACAAATAACTCTCTAGTATAGAAGTAAAGCGTTTCGGGAATTCTTTTAGGATGCCAGGAAAAAGACATATTTATACATCTGAAACCAAATTTGTAATTATCATCTGAAGTGCAAATCAGTATATCAGCACTGCATTAACTCATTTAAGTAATCCTTTATAACTGCTAAGAAAAAAGTTTGCCAGAACAGGTATGTCAGTGTCTTTGCCTGAATTACAAATCAGTACAGCATTAGTGATAGATGGAGAGGAATCTATCAAAACGAAATGTAACAAAAATGCTGCAGCAAGCTGGGATTATTGGCAGTCCTCAAGACCACATACTGCACTTTTTTATTATCTGTAAAAGGACCATTATACATACACATTTCCAGTGCAGACAGCATGAACTAATACAATTATGTACGACAGTAAGTATTTTGCATTTAATGTGTGCTTAAATTTGTTCTGTATTGCCAATATAATGAAAAAAAATCATAACTGATTTTCTGTCTTGACATTTTTAGGGTGTAGTTTCTAGTTTGTTACAGACAAAAAAGAAAACATCAAAAGACTAAGGATCAACTACTTTTTGTGACTTACCCAGGAAAGTTTACTTTCACAAGTGAATTCCCATGTGGCGATATAGATAGGGCAGGTAAATTCATTAAGAGCAATATAAGCAGCTTCAGGATCGATTACAAAGTTAAATTCTCCACACACCGTTGTGTTCCCTCTAGCTGAAAAAGATAATTAAGATTTTCAGGTAGCCTACATTGTCACTTTTGCTCCTTCACACTTTTTACCTGCTGAATAAATACTGGCTGCTTTGCTGATGACAAAAGCTACTTACATTCCATATTTCCTCCCATAATGTACAAGGCCTTCAGTTTTTGGGTGAAAGTTGGATCCATTTTCACTGCTAATGCCAGGTTAGTCAGAGGTCCTGTGGCAATTAGGGAGACCTACAAAAATACAGTGTTATGTAACTGAATGCTATTTTATCAGCTGAAGAACAAATAGAAAAATATGTACCACAGCAAACTAGAACTGAATTTTTGCAAACTAGGCATTTAAAAATGTATGATATACCTCAGTTTTCATAAGAATTTCAGTCCGGTAGTAAGAATCTATGAGGCAAATATAAACCCTACCATCTGTCAGCTTTCATAGTTGTGGTTAAGAAACAAAACAGATTATCACCTTGCCTTACCATTTTGAAAAAGTAACTTTTACAGTATGAAATATTCAAGAAGTTCTGTTTTCAGGATTTTAATATGCTGAGTTTTCTTGATTAATACATTGCAGTCTGCTATACTAAAACAGCTTGCTAATTACTAGTTTATTGTGTTCTTATTAATAGGACAGATTACATACAGACATATTGCAGAAGATTGAAACATACAAAAGGAAGTATCCTATCCTGCTCAGGTGTATACTTCTAAGAGGAACTAAACCAGAAGTCATCAACTGTTTGCAGACAGAAGCATAAATTGTATATGCATCTGCCTACATAGTCTATGACACAAAGGATACTAAAAAACTGCATTCTTATTATAACTTACAGGAGAACATACCCCTGTATTTTAATTATCATCACTGTGAACTGGTACCCACCATAACAACTCTCAAGAAAGCAAGCTGTAAGGCATGAAAAATTAGTCATAACAAAAGCTCCACATCAGCAATTTATTGATGTCCAGAAAAAAAAATCTAAGATTATTGAGCCTTGTTATAATGAGCAGACATATTCTAAGATGTAAAGGAGAGAACAGAAGTTATTTCACAATACAGATAAAATAAACACATTAAATTGCCTATGTAAGGACAAGAGTACACCATATCTGAAAAACAAAAACAGAAGATATTTAAGACTACTGTTGTAGTTTTTGGTTCACATCCAGTTTGGGTGTGTCTCACTTCAGTAATTTATAAGTCTGATTCACCTTCTCCAACTGTGGTCATTCTCATTTATCACTTAATGATGGCCCTGCATCAGGATAGCATGATTAAAAGAAATCTAATAGGGAAGCAATGGATTTATGGATCATGCAAATGTCAACTGCCAGTGAATATTCATTTATGCTTCAACTATTCACTTACTATTTGTGGGAACTCAATAGATCAGCTACATTTTCAAAATCTCATTGCAGACTGACACAAGTATATGGTCGATATGTCTGAATTTATGCATGCAGTAATGAATGTCATACATAATGGCATACAAATGCCAAGCATGATCATTCAGAACACTTATGCTAGCACCACATGCAGAAATAGACGCAGCACAGTGAAAATCCCTCAACTATTCTTTCATAAGAGTATGCACATCAACATGTAAAAACAGTCATTGGAAAATCTTTGTAGAAACTTACCTTGTCAATTCATAGGTGTAGCTAACTACTGTGCTACTCATCCCATTTCATCATGAAAAAATATAGTGCTACACACTACCACTCAATTAGGTAAGACATTCTACTTATACACCACCTTTTCTGTAGAAAAAGTACTTACAGATTCCAGGCTTTGTTTTAATATCTGAATTTCTAGCCTCATGTCATCTCCCTCTATATACATCACTTCCTTTCATAATACACCATACTACTTTATATTTCTCTGTCCTTTGGGGTATGTTCCACTGATCTGATTTACTCAGAGATACTCATAGTTTAGATTGGGTCTACTTGACATTACCAAAATTTCAGTAGACTGACTTTCAAATCACGGAGACAAAAATGAGACGTTTCATAACTGAAACTTCACTATGCCAACATTCAGATGACTGAATGACTGAAATGCTGACTCTAAGTTTAGCGTAACAGGAAGTCTGCTCATTTCTGCATTGTAGTGCGATCTCTGAGTTGGTATATTTAAGTTGCAGAGGGTTTGGGAGGCAAAGCCCACCTGCAAAAATGTAGCATTTTAAATTAGTGTTTGCATTTTTTTGTTTTAAGAAATCTCCACTGAATACTTTTGTGGGGCACCCGCATGAATATTCAGTGGGATTTGTTATTTTCAAGCTGCTATTGGTTTGTGGAGGAGAGTTTGGTGGTTGTGTAGTTCATTTTATTTAGGAGGGCAGTGCTTACATTGGATGAGTTTTTGGTTTTGTTGATGGTTTACGTGAGAGGTGTGTTGCATGTTATTGGGTCGGTTTTTCGATAGTCGGCTATGTGGGGTTTCAGTGCTTTGGATTTTCAGCATTGTCATCTTGGTGATATTATAGTCAGTCTACTGACATTTCGGTAATGTCAAGTAGACCCATATACAGTATACACACACACACACACACACACACACACACACACACACACACACATATATATATATATATATATATATATATATATATATACATACATACACACACACACACACACACACACACACACACACACACACACACACACAATATAATTTACTGCAGTTTTTCTCTCCAGATATGAAAATAGGCCTTGCCCAGTCAGACTTTTCCAGTAAACAAATAAATACATCAGAAAGAAGTAACAGACAATAAGTTGATATTTTATATATAAAAATGTCACTCAGTGGCCAACTGGAAATTAGTAAATGATATCAGCAGGTCACCAGTGAAAAGGCACAGTCCCAGTTAAGCTAAAAGTTCTGAACTGAAGGTGATTGACTGTTACTACTGCTTCCACCAAGGTCCCCCACAGCCGCCAATGTGCCACAAAAAAATGTAATAGCTTTGGTTCCAGTCTTTCTTTGCAAAGCATACATCAAAGGAAAGTGCAGAAGTAATCTTTGTTTCCACTCAGGTTTTATATCGGTAATAAAAGCATCTCAGATACTGGCTAGACCAAGGATAAAAAATTGATTGATTGGTTGCTGATTAATTTGTTTGTTTGTCTGTCTGTGTGTGTTTGTGGGCAAGCATCTTATTTTCAGCAGAGCCCTGAGGAGATAAACTCCAGTTTACACATATATCATAATAATTTTAAATAAAATACATATGGTCTTAAAAAGAATAAATCTCTTTTCATTGCTAAATAAATATACATGTTAACAGCTATTTAAAATCATTGAAATATTCAGCTAAAGGTGAAACATTCCTGAAAAAGACTACTACAGGAAGTGAATGAACAGTCTTAAGAATGCTATCACATTGCTTAAAGCTATGTATAAATTAGTTAATTAAAACACCTTTTTCAGTGGTGCCTAATCAAGGATCATGTTAATATTCAAATATTCAATATTTGCATTGTTTTTTTGTCTTCCATTTATTTAGTCACTTGGTCAATTGATTGAATCAAGTTTTATTGCATTGTCCTGACCTCTAAGAAACAATGTTGCTATTGGCCTTATAATCCCCTACACTAAATTTACACAGCCTCTGTGTAACCTTGCTCATAAAAAGATGTCAGACTAATTATTCCCTGTAATTTTAAAAGTTGTGCCTCATAAAACAAAAGGGATATGGATGGAATCTCAGCAGGGATGTACATCACACAACAGGTGAAATAATTTGAATTTCTTTTGGCATAACTATAAAGGTATAACAACAGAAATCATCCCAACTTTGCATGCATAGACACAGAGTATTTATTTATTTAGTTAGTTAGTTATTTGCATTTGTTTACTGGGATAGTTCAATTGGTGACAACAAAAGTGTGTTTGTCAAAGGATTTATTCAAAGTCACCTTTCTCTTCTCATTTAAGCCTTATTTTCCTGCCTAGTTTTCAGTTTACCATTTCCCTATCCTTTTTCAAGGCCTAATATTCTGGCTGACTCAAAGTATTATGCAATACACAACGATATCACACCAAAAAAGTTTATTACATAAAGCTTTCGGGTCTATACCCTTCATCAGTATAAAGTAACTGCAGTATTACAACATTTAAATAGGAGAAACCTTACAGTCACATGCTTCAGCCCATCCCTCAACCCAATCAAACAATTAACTCTTAAAGGAATAACTAATCTTAGCACATTTCATAAAACATTTTCATGAAGCATTCTCATAAAACTTTATGTCATGTTAAAATGAATAAAAACATAAAAATATAATAACAAGATTACACCATAAATATACAAACTTATATATAAAAAATAAAAAATAAAGATGTATATTAATAAATAAATGATATAGTCAACATTAATAGCCAAAGAATGTAATAACCATCAAAATATCATAAGAAATATAGTGACTTGGATAGCAGTAAAAGAAGGAGGGAAGTGAAAGATTTATTAAATACTATATATAAATTCACAACATATTATGCATATGTATTAAGGTCTTTCCCTCCGTCTCTTAACTAAAACAGGCTTTAAACTAACAGCATTATTCAGACCAGGAGGCATATCTGCCTGAAGCCTGAAAAAATATTAAAAAACGAGCACGCTGGTTGGCAGCCCAACCAGTGTGCCCATTTTAAATCTGAGAATATATCAACGAAAAAAGGTCCAGTCACCCAGACTTTTGCACATTAGTATATCTCATAATTTTTTTTACTTTTTTTTTTTTTTTTGAATAAAAAAAGAAAAAGGAAGACTTGAAGCAAACGAGGGAGATGGTGGAGACAAAAATAAAGGGGTAATCAGGTAGGTTCAGTAAAACTTAAAAAAACTTACCTGATTATCCTTTTATTTTGTCTGTCCCGACTCTCCCAAAGATAAAAAGTCTCCTGGTTTATTTTTTATACTCAATAAAAAAAAAAAAAAAAAAAAAGAAAGAAGAAGAAGAAGCAACGGAGATCTTCCTCTCTCCATTGTTACCTCTGCACAGCACTGATGTACTGTGTAAGCTTGAGAACCCAAGTCCCATACGCATGCATAGTATTTCAGAAAAAGACCCAGGATACCAGAAAAATGCAGAAGGGCACACAGAGTCATTATACAAAGACATTATTTAAAAAAAAGTATTCTTTTCTTAAATAATGTCATTGTATAATAGCAATAACCGACTCTGTGGTTGTGGTATATTGAAATTTACCCATGGTTGGCTTTATTTAAACCACACCAACCAAGGGTATATCGTCAATATACCACACCGACGTCATTGGTCATTGCTTAATGATAATATTTTTCTATCAGAAAACCTTCGCTCTACAGAAAAAGGCATCATTTTTCCAAAAGAGAAGGTAGAAAAAAGAGCCAAGGGGCAGGTGAAAAGGAAAAAATCAAAACTGAATGTGGAAGGATTGAAAAGCATTACTGTAAGAAAAAAAGAAGACAAAGACAGATGTTGGCTACATGGCTCATGCTGTGGATTTACAATGCAAGCTGGATGAGAATTTAATACACAATGGAAACAGTGGGATTAATAAGACTAATGGTGATGAAGCTCTATCCTTCGTAACAATTGATAGACCGGATAATACTGTATTAGAAGCTGAAATCTCTTCAGAGCTGGTCAGCTAAGATATTCTTGTAATTGGAGATTCTATTATTAGATGAACTGATACTTACATTTGCAGAGAAGATAATGAGCATTGACTAGTGTTATGCTTACCAGGAGCAAAAATAGAAGATGTGAGACAAGCATTTGAATGTCTTAATGTAAGGAAGCATGGATCCGTTTTTATTCATGTCAGTACAAATGATGCCATCCGCATGGATTCCCTGACTGTTAGTAGGGAACTGACAGCCCTCTTAGATAGTACTGCTTGTACTGGTGTTATAATGTATTATTCACAAATCACCTACAGAAAGGATAGTCAGGTCACTGTGAATGAAAAGATTTTTTGGATAAATACTTACATGGAAAAAATGTCCTGTTTTAAAAAATGGAAATGTGTAGAGCATCCAAGCCTTGTTTTGGGCACACATGTTCAGACAGGATGGCGTGCATTTGTCAAGATCAGGGAAGAGAATTTTTGCAGATGATATTTTGCAATATTTGACAAACACTAGGCAGGATTTTTGCCAGGTCGAAAATGTAATAGTTGGCAGATAGCAACATTTCATGCATCTCTGATGGTTGCAAATGCCAGGAGCATTAATAATAAAGTTGTTTTTATTGGAAAATTTGCTACATTCCCATAAGTTGATGCTGTTATTGCTTGTGAAACATGATTATGTTAAAGAACAATGACTGGAATCCAGTTCCGTCAGGCTATAAATGTTTTTACTGTAACAGCCATTCTAACAACAAAATCAGGTGGAGGTGTTATGATAGGGATTAAAAAAAGTTATGAGACCTGTGATTATTGGGTTCACTATGTAATCTCGAAGTAATGAAATCCCGAATTTCAGTATTTCGAAATTACATAGCCAAACACACCAAATACCGAAACCCTACAACCGCAAAATTCAAAGTCCAGACAGTACACTACAGATACAATACACACGAACACATACACATAACTCCCCCCCAACTCAAATATAAAATCCTACACTACAGATAAGCAGGGGTGCAAGCCCCCCCTGCACCCCCAATGTGGGGGGCAACCCCACGCCCACCCTACTTATATATACTAACTCCGCAATCGCACAATCAGATACACAAAGGTAACTCACTCCCACACATTTTACACACCCTCACACACACACATCATAGTCACAACACACACTGACATACACTAATGCCCCTAACCAACACACATACACATACATACATACCCAAACTCACATCTTATCTTTCACACACCACAACACCAGAAGCGCTAATTCAAAATCTCTGTACTTTGGGATTTCAAATTTCACACTTCTGGTGTTCCAGGATTTCAAGACTTCATTATTACAATTTCAAAATACTGAAATTTGTGATTTCAGTATTTTGAAATTATATAGGGAACCTGTGATTATTACGTGTTCAGTGATAACACTAATACCATAGACTGTGTAACTGTGATATTAAAGACAACCCTGGAGCATATAACAATTTTTGGAATGAATAGACCACCAAACTCAAGTGCAGATGACCTAGTGGAATTCATACATTTCTAGCATGAAACACAACAGGGAAGAATAATATTAGCTGGGGACTTAAATTTACCAGAAACAGACTGGAGTAATATTGATTCAACAATGTTAGTAAGGAAATTATTCACAAAGTATATTCAGACTGTAAAAAAAACTTACCAGGGGATGAAACATACTAGACATTATTTGTGTTCCTAAAGAAATTACTGTTACTTCAAGTCAAGTTTTACCATTATTGATGTGCAGTGATAAAAAAAAAAACTGCAGCTGGAATGCGGAAAGTTTTGAAAGAGAAATTGTTTGAGTGCAAAAAAAAAATCAAAAAAAGTTTAACAACAAGATCTAGGCATATAGCATCAGGGGGATATATTTCCATAAGAACAAGATATCTGATTAAGGTGAGAGACACAAAGTACAAGAAATGGAAGACAGGCCGGACTACAACTTTGAAAACTAAAATAAAAAAGCTGGACAAACAGATTAAGCATAGTGTGAGATAAGATCAAGAAAAAAATTTATATAAAGATATTGAGTATAATAGGAAATCTTTTTATAGATACATAAGATGTGGAAGGAGTAAAGACATACAAACTGATAAACTGAGTGCAGATTCTAAAATGTATTCTCAGACACAACAGATTATATATATATTTACAAAATCTTATGAAAAACTGTTTGGTTCTACAAAAGGGGTGATAAGTTGCCCTAGTGATATCCAGGTAACCACAGATACTGGAATCAAATTAGATTATATTGAAAAAGAACTCTGCAAACTGGATCCAAACAAAGCACAGGGAGGAGACAGAATTACTAACAATGACCTAAGAACACTCCAGCAAGAACTTACGGTTCCATTATGTCTATTATTCACTAGGTCATATAAATATGGGGAGATTACTCATGATTGAAGACATGCACTTATTAAACCTGTCTTTAAGGGAAAGGGGAGTAGGACAAACCTAGAGTCATATAGACCCTTATGTCTACTTTCTTGTTTTGGAAAAATAATGGAGAAGGTAATATTGGATAAGTATTGTCAGAAGTGGATAAGGTTGGGGCTTGACAATATACATCAGCATGCATATGTTGAAAATAAATCTATTACCACCTGTTACATGATGTTCTATAACAATATAACAGCTATGAATGAAAAATTGTGCAGTGATGTAATTTATGTAGATTTAGCTGTAGTATTTGACAGGGTTGTGACACCCCTGCATTGGCCCAAAAATCAAGGAGCTACAATCCTCACCACACACAACAGTAAGGGGCATACACAATGGGAGGATGACAAGTACACACACAGTAAAGAGATCACAGTCAGTTTGGGGGCTGGTTCTTCCTCTTTCGCCAGATCCACAATAAGACTCCCCACTTACACAGACCATTAGGTAGTTATCACTGCCACTACAACCCCTTATCAGCTACTTAAGGCCCTTCCCAAAGGGTGACCAATCCTACTGTGTAATGTTACTATTATCCAAATGGTAAGTGTGACCAACAGCAAGGCTATTTAGGAGAGGCCTGTACAGTGTCACCAAATACATATGCAAGTACTTTAAGAGTTTAAACATGTCTCACAAATATCAGCCACAAAGATAGGTTTAAGTATATTTAATGATAAATAATAAAAGAACAAGGCAACACTCAATTAACATAGTAACTACAGAGTTCAGAATCACAGGAAATATTTTAAAACAACATTGCAGAACAGTCTCAAATAAATACAGTAAAGTCTAAACTAATCTTTAGTATATTATAAAAGATACTATGCCCTAAATAACAGAGCAACACACAAGCAGAAGTGCTGAATGGATGTTTCTAGGTCCAAGACAAGATACAAAATGCGCACAGCCTCTCTCTGAGAGAGTTCTTAAATTACTATCAAACATTACTGCTGGGTCAGCTTGGATGACATCAGTCTTTGTCACCTGCCTTCAGTTCCCAGGCTAACAGAAACTAATATCTTTGTGGTAAAAGTACATATCTTTCAGATGTTTGCTCAGAACTGGAAGTCGTAAAACAATTATACACTTTTACCTTTGAAACCTAGTAATTATTTTTGTTTCAAGACAATAGAAAAACCTTCCAGATTTAGACATCCTGTCTCCTTGCTGCATTAACTAACTTTTATAGCACATCATAAAGCACTTAATTACAACTTTTTTTCTTGAAGTTTTGTAAGTTAACCTTCTATGTTCCAGCAGGCTATGTTGTGGTCACATTCTTGAAGCTACTCAGTACATAACATACAGTTCTGTATAACTCATATCAATATTCACAAATGACATAGGACAGTTCTGTATAAATCATCAATATTCACAAATGACATAGTATAGTTCTATATAAATCATATCAATATTCACAAATGACATAGAATTATTTACATAATTACAGATAGCTGGGCTGGCAGTGTCACAAGGGTCATACACAAAACACTGATCAATAAATTAGTACAACTAGGTATTGATGTACTCTTGATGAGATGTACAGCTGCATGGATTAAAAATAGGACATAGCAAATATCATACAGCAACTGGACAAGTTAAATCCTTGGTTACAGTCAGGGTGTCCCACAGCACTCTGTCGTAGGCCCTTACTTCTTTAGATTGTATTTTTCAGACCTAACTTTTTCATCTGAGGTGTTCTACAATCATTTGCAAATGACATGAAATTGGGCAAACTGATTGCATGTGTTACAGATAAGGCATGTCTGCAAAATAATTTGACTAAATTTACCATTTGGACAAAGGAGAATAATATTCTGATAAATATTTTTTTAAACCTTCTCTTGTCTCTGGTCCCACTGCAGCCTCCTGGCCCTCTGAGAAACTGTGTGCTTGCCGCTAGTTACCTACATGGAAAAGTGACCACAACCACCCCACCCTGAATACACCTGACTGACATTCTATCTACTGACCATGAAAGTGATACAAGGATGGCTCTCTAGCCAAGAACGGGAGGAAACCAACAAAAACAAAAGAAAAACACCATCACAAGTTGTATGTATGTGTCCCAATTGCTTCTTTTTCACCTGGGGTTAAAAGCATTTTTTTGTCTTTTTTTTTGCAAATTAAACTAGTCTGTGGCCTGCACACATATTTCTCGGCTGACTAACTCCTACCACCACTACCTTTCATCCACCCCCACTGAGTATGCATCTCTCTCCCTAGTCTCTGTATCACTTTGGCACCTAACTAACTTCAGGAAAGTGTGCTAAAGGCTAAGACTTTGCTGCCTGTCTCCTCTCTTTTCTAATCCAACGGTTGACTTCATACATTATCAACATCTGTCTTTTCTCACCTAATATCTCCACTTTAAATCACTGATAAACTTAAGTGCAAGTCCCACTGATAGTTTTTTTTTGAAGCATGGCAATCTTCTGCTCCTGATTCTGCCTGCTCCATTCGCCCTCACTTTGCTCGGGCTCTTTCTGTTCCTCTACCCTACCCCATTCCTACCCACCCCCACTTTCTTTAAATATATATACTTTTAAACATCACAGCCCTTCCTCCTATCTAACCAATCAGCCTCTCTAACTAATCTAACACCTCCTTCACTCTTACAACCACTCCCACCTATCTCTCCTCCCTTACATTCTCACTACTCTCCCTCCCCCACCTCACTAACTCCTACTTTTCATTTCTAGTCACACCCTTTCTACTTTCTCTGCTTTCACTACTCTTATTCAATGCATTCTGAACTCATCTACCACTCCTCCCTCTCCCTACCTACTCTATGGTCAAGTGGCCACTCTATCTCTTCAACACCTTTCTCTTCTTCCTCTCTCCAACACCCTCTTCCCATTCATCACTCTACTATCAATCCCCCTCACCTACTCTCCCCTATACTCCTAACACTCATACTACCTCTTACCCATAATTAATCTCACCATCTCTCTTCCCTTTTTCACCATCTGACCTCTTCAAAGTTTCTACTTGTTCTAACTCATCTATCTGCTCTGGTCAGAAACCTAGATTTTCTACTACCCTGAAATTACTCTCTTCTCTTCTCATTGTCTTCAACACTCTTCTTTTGGATGGAGACATTCACCCCAACCCAGGGCCTCCCATGTCTGCCTTGCACAATATCACTACTCATACCCCTCCACCTTACTTACCCCTTCCTACCAATAATTTCCCTAACAAATCTCTAAAAATCTCTAAATATTCAAAGTATTGAAAATAAAGTAACAGACCTGCACTCCTGGATATCTAACACGTCTCCTCATATTCTTGCCCTATCAGAAACTTGGCTGAAACATCACATCCTTAACACAGAAATCCTACCTCCTGGTTATAACATTTTTCACTCTGATAGGACCAATATACAGGGAGGAGGGGTTGCTATCCTCTACTCTGAGGTACTAAACCTGTCGCCTTTCTCCATCTCTGTTCCCTGCTTCTCACCTGCTGAAATACTCATACTAAATTGTCACCTCAACCCTAACAAGAAATCTGCCACAATCTCTATATACATTGCCCCTGGTGATAATATTCCCATCCTAGAGAAATTCCTGTCCTGGATCACTCACCATATCCCTTATGAAACTATCATTCTTGGAGACACTATATAGACTGGACTAAACTATCCCCTTATCCCCTACCCATACCGTAGTCTCAACCTTCATGGTTTTTGCCACCACATCTCCACCCCTACTAGAACAAACAAAAACTTCTCATCTGGACCCATCTTTGACTGATGTTTACTTCAGTTCCTCACCTCTATCGCAATCCTGATATAATTCCCATCTCATTGAGTGACCACTCTCCAACCTTCATAAACAGATTCACCCAACACTCAGCTAAAGACTCTACTTACAGGGTATGCCAAAACCTTACCTACTTCAACCCAGACACTTTTAGCTCCAAACTATCTGGCATTAATTGGTCCTTCCTCTATCACCTCAAAGTGAGGCAGTAAATTCCTTCAATAAGATTTTCCTTGATACATTTGATTCTGTTGCTCCATCCAGAAAAATCAGACTCAAATCCAACTACGCCCCCCTGGCTAACAAAACAAATCCACTCAATCATGCACAAAAGAGATTCTTCCTGGAAAGCCTGGGATAAAGACAAGTCCCCTCTCTTATTGAAGACATACAGAGAGCCCAGAAACCTGGATAAAAAACTTGTCAACAAAGACAAGAGAGTTTTTTTTTCCTCTAACCAAAGTAGCCCACACAAAAATCCACAAAAATTCTGTACCACCATCAACAACCTATCCACCCAGGTAACCCCACAACTCCCAACCCCTTTCCAGACAACACTGCTTCTGAAACTGTCTCCCTCCTTAACAACTATTTCATAGAAACTATTCAAAACCTCACACTTCATACACAGAACTGTATGTCTCACTTAACACCTCCACCACCCCATAACAAAACTCACCCCAATGCTTTTTCTTTCCAACCAGTCCTAATTACTACAATTAAATCTCTCCTTAACAAACTTAAACCCTGCTCTCCCTCAGGAGACCAACTACCCCCTCATTTCCTAAAAGTAGCTGCACAATCCATTGCTTACCCTGTCTCTATTCTTATTAACCATTCCATCTCAGAGGCCCTATTCCCTGATATTTGTAAATCCTTCTATACCATCCCTCTTCACAAAGACGGAAACTCTACAGATCCCACTAACTTTACACCAATTGCTATCCTGTCCCCCCTATCCAAAATCTTGGAAAAGTGCATCCATGATCAGCTACTCAAACATCTTCTTGATAACAATCTCCTCACTCCTACCCAACATGACTTTAGGCCCTACAATAGTGCTTCTACTATCATTTACCCAAATAATAGCTGAAGCCCATGACAATAATCTCATCTCCAGTCTTTTCTGCTATCTTTCAAAGCCCTTTGATACTGTCTCTCATTATAAACTTCTAACTAAACTCTCAGACCTACACCTCTCTACATCCTCATCAACTGGTTCTCTAGCTATCTCTCCAGCAGGCAGCAATCTGTCTGCTGGCAAACTGTCCTCTCTCCATTCTTCCCTGTTAATACTGGAGTTCCCCAAGGACCAATTCTAGGCCCCCTCCTGTTTAATATATTCACTAATAAACTTCACTCTGCTACAAACCTCTCTACACTTCTACAGTATGCTGATGACTCCACCCTCATTACTTCTGCCAACAACATCCGTGATCTACTAGCTCTCACTCAACAAACCTTTTCCTCTGTCAAAACCTGGCTCTCTGATAACCAACTCATATTAAATCCAAAAAAAAAACTCCTTCTCTTCATACCTAAAACACTTGCTCAGTACAAAGCCTCTTTCTCTATATCCTCTCTCAACAACACCATTATTAAACCTCAACCTCATACTAAATTACTTGGAGTAATCATTGACGTTGAATTAAAATTTGATATTCATATTCAACAAAGTATAAAAAAGACCCACTAGAAACTTGGGACTTGTCTTTTGTAATCAAAACTTTCTGTTGCCATCCTCCAAACCCTCCCTTGCTCAAGCCCGACTCCTACACTGCCTTCTTTACACTGCCCCTGTCCTTAGTCATGTTCAAACATCTTATCACTAAACTAGAGCAAACTTATAACAAAATTGCCAGATTTGCTGCCAACCATCCTTACAAATCTCACCACTGCCCTTGTCACTCCAATGTCCAGAATTTTCCAAACAGCTGCTTATACTCCAGCTACATATTGCACACACTATCCTATATGAACCCTCATCCTGTCCCTCCATCTCCAATTTAGTCTCCATCTATAATTCCCTTTGTCACCTCCATACTGCCAGTAATCACCTCCTTCAGTTATACAGACCGAACCAAAACACTGATAAGACCCTACTCTGTAGCCCATGCTTGGAACTCAATCCCTCTCAACATAAGAAGCATTCAGCATAAATACCTGTTTAGGAAAGAACTTAAACTTTTTCTCCTGAAGACTTGGTCATGTCTTTGTCAAACCCCCACTCTAACTAGTCTCCTCTCTTCTCACCTTATCTGCTTTTCCCTATCAATTCTTTGTCCTCCTTGGACTTGCTCTAGCAAACTGTATTCATACTGTACTCCTTAGTGTAATAGTCTCTAAACCTTTTAATTGTTATTTGGCCTATGCAATATACTATTGTTCTCAAATTCTGGAAATTGTACTTGTTAAATATTATTTTACCTATGCATTGTACTGCTGCACAGAAATGTTTGACTTGTACTATATTTCTGTGACCCTACTTTAATATTTTGTAAATATCATAATTACTTGTATTATTTCTGGACCTTGTATCCTTGGGTCTCCACTGAAAATTGGCCCCTAGCTCAGCTGAGCTAACCCAGTTAACACATGTCAATAAATAAATAAATACATCAAAAACTAAGCATATGAGATTTGGGAGACATAAATTGAAAGGTGAATATTTACTACAGCACACAGTGATTGAAACTGTAGACTCATTTAAGGACCTGGGTATATGGGTAGATCCAGCTATGAGTTTTTCTAATCATATCAACCAATTGGTTAATGATAGTTATAGAACTATAGGTTGTATAAAAAGATTTATAAAGTCTAGGAAATCAAAAATGATGATGTCAGTGTTTCTTAGTTACATTAGACCAAAACTTGAGAATGGAATAACAATATGGAAACCTTGTAAGAAAACAAGCATGCGCAAATTGGAATGAGTACAGCGGAAATATACCAAGGGCATCCATGGATGTGAAAGTTTAAGTTATTATGAAAGGGTAAAGTATCTGAACTTCTACAGTGTCTCTTACAGATATCTAAGAGGAAATCTTATTCAGGTATATAGGACATTTAGAGACAACTACCTCTGGGAATGTTTGGGGTTATCAAAAAGTACTAGAGAATCATCAGACAGCCTACATAGAAGATTCTGTAGGAATGAGAAGTGTACTAATTGGTTCTCTGACAGAGTAGCTGATGCATGGAACAGACTAACAAATTACATTAAAGCAGGTACTAGTTTAGATATTTTTAAGAACAGCCTGGACACTTATGGTAACAAGTGTTTGGTATATTGGCAAGCTAGAAGGGCATTAATGCTCATGCTTGAAATGTTTGAATGTATGTATGTATGTAACTGGAATACAAGCTGCTGAAAAGTAGATGAAAGGAAAATGATGGAACAGCAAGCAAACTATAAACAAATGGCACTGAACTCAAAGACAGGTAACACAGAGAAAACCTTAGGTTTACAGGAGTACCAGAAGAAATGGATGAGAAAGTCTGTAAAGACTGAATTTTTTTGCTGATATTAAAATATGAAAAGCCCACAGAGTAAATACTGCTGAGACTGAGAAAGCAGCCAAAACCAATACTGATTAAACTGCAGATATATCAGCTAAAAGAGAAACTTATTTCAATATTGTAGAAGAATGGAGCACTCTTAAAAGTTGGAGAAACAAGAAAATGTGCATCAGAACAACGAACATTACAAATAATATAAAAATAACATCCCTTCCACATATGACAGCACCAAACTACCAAACGCACTTTTTACTATCTTTACTATGTTTCTGCAGGGGGGCAAGCCACTCTGCACTCCCCACACCCCCAATAAATTAAATATACCAAATCCAAGATCCCACTACAGTGGGCAAAAGTTAATTTCGTAACCCCACTGTATCACAATCACCATAAAGAATGTACAACACATAATGTCTATATCACTTACCTGTATGACCTAAAAAAACGTACAGCATGGCAAAATAAACACTATATAAAGAGCATTAATTCCTACACTACATAAATAATAACTATAGAAATGAAAATTACATCTCATAGTGATACCACAAGATTAAGAGATTAAACTATAAGATTTACATATCTATTGATACACTATTACATATTATACATTATATATATATATATATATATATATATATATATATATATATATATATATGGTTCTACCTTACATAGTCGACAGTGCAGAACATCGACAATGCAATCGCGATCGCCAGAAGATCAAAAATGCAGAAGACCGACGGATGAAAACACCGACGCCGAGGATACCGACATGAGAAAAGGCTGTGTAAGTATGCGGTAGTGACGGACGTTAGGGTGCGAGTAAGGTAAGTGTGGATATTGACGGTCTGTGGGGATAGGGGTGGGTTAAGTGAGTTAGGGTTAGGGGTTAGGTAAGTGTGCGTAGTGAAAGTCTTTGGGTTAGGGCGGTTAATTGAGTTAGGTTTAGGCGGGTTAGGTAAGTGTGCGGTAGTGAAAGTCTTTGGGTTAGGGGTTAAGTGAGTTAGGGTTAGAAGCGGTTAGCTGAGTGTGCGATAGTGATGGACCTTAGGGTTAGGGTTTGGGTTAGGGTTGTAGATAGTTGTGTATGTGAGGTTTAGTGCGGGTTTGTAAGGATTTTGGTGTGCTTGTGTTGTGTGTGTGGTTTTTGGACAGGGGATGTGTTTTGTTTGTTGATTGTTGTTATTGTGGTGTGTGCAGCGTATGAGGTTTCATGTTTGTGAACCGTCGGTTATTTCATTGTCGGGCATGTGAGGTGTCGTGTTTATGCACTGTCGATTATGTGGTGTCGATGATTGCGTTGTCGGTGTTCTGCACTGTCGACTATGTAAGGTAGAACCATATATATATATATATATATATATATATATATATATATATATATATATATATATATATAGGATCACTACTAAATATCGAATTATGGAATCCTGAGACTCTGAATACCGAAGACCAGAATCTCAAGATTCCGTAATCTCGAAAACAAAAAAAAAAAAAGTTTTGAAAGCATATGCAGGGGGAGCAAGCCCGTCTGCACCCATCACACCCCCTGCAACTTAAATATACCAACTCTGAGATCGCACCACAGTGGAGTTAACGGCAAAATAGTGCCGTGCATAGTGGAACGGAAATTTTGCCGTTCACTCCACTGTAGTGCGATCTCGGAGTTGTTATATTTAAGTTGCAGGGGGTGTGGGGGGTGCAGGGGGGCTTGCCTCCCTGCATACACCTGTTTAAGTATTTTGTTTTTTGACATTTATTATTTTTTTTTTACTTTCGAGTTATGGAATCTCGAGATTCAGGTCTTAGGTATTCAGATTCTCGGGATTCCGTAATTCAATATTTAGTAGTGATCCCATATATATATATATATATATATATATATATATATATATATATATATATATGTGTGTGTGTGTGTGTGTGTGTGTGTGTGTGTAGGCAAATATGTTGGATATAACCGAAATGTAAGCTGTACACTGAAAGATATTTTCAGTCATTGACAATAGACAAGTACCAGTGAGAAACAGCTAACTACCTGATATTGCATGTTTTTAGGTCATAGTTTTTTATTATCCAACTGTAAACTGAAGAGAATATGGCATATGGACTGAACAGGGCTTTTGAAATGAAGATTTTTTTTTTTTTTATAACAAATGACTGAGTAGAAAAATGTGGACCCAAGTTATCTACATATTTAACACATTTGACCACATGAAAGTAGCTACAGCATTTGATATATTTATTTATAGGATAAATTCCCTAGCCCAAAAGAGTAAATCAGGGTTTGAGTGTTATTAGAAATAACAGCAATAGAATGATGATTTGGACCACCAGGCTGAGTAAAATCAGTAATTTAATACAATAAAAATGCAGTAGGTGAGCACTTTCAGGTTAAAAAACCCTTCTTCAGACATCATACAGAAATTTTCAAACACCTTTTAAAATACATGATATCCAATCAAAAAGCTCACTGTTGTACCCTCCTCTTTTTTAAATAGGCTTAATAGGAATAACTCCATTTAAACCAGGTGCTCTATCAGCACCCAGATTAATTATCCATCTAGTTTCACTACATTCTGTTATGTTTATTACCCCCTCTCCTGGTTCGATGAATGATTTGCAAAACCATAAAAGAAAATACATGCCCAGGGTACTGCTTTACATGCTGATACAAAGCATTATGTACATTGGCTGTATGTATAGCTGACATATGTTGTAGCACCCTGTCTTTCAATCTACAATTCGTTTTGCCGACAAAATTAATAACATTGCATACAATCTGCCAAATTTATAATATTACTAGTCAAACAGTCAGCATATTGTTTCAGTGAATATCTCCTCCCCAGACAGTGGATGAATAAATACATTATTGCATCTAATGTGTTGACATGCTTTACAATGTCTACAGGGGAAACTCCCCTGTCGTCCCATGACAGGTTTCCTAATCCCCTGTTGGTCAGTACATAGCAAGTCTTTTAAGTTCTTATTACGCTTAAAACAAAATGTGGGTTCCTGAGTTATTAATTCCTTAACCTTATCATCCATTAGTAAGATTTTTCAGTTTTGGAGAATGATGTTAGATACACCTCCCACATTGTTACTATAATTCAAAGTAACTCGTAAGGGCTGCCTTCTCATATCTACCACCCTATCACTCACTTGTGCATTTCCTAAGAACCAGGGTCTTGCTCTGTTTGATCTCTCCTCTCTGCTCTTGTTAAACACCCGCTGTACCATATTATGATTGTATCCCCTTGCTTTTAAATCTACCATAAGTTCTGTGGATTTCTCTCTATACACCTCATCATTAGTACATAACCTAGATTTTCAAAAAAACTGCCCCTGAGCAATGTTGTCAAACATGTATCTAGGGTGCATACTATCATAGGCTAGGAGACTATTTCTCCAACAGTACTTCCTGTACAACACAGTCTCAATCCATTTATCTACATTTTTCATTACTCGAACATCTGGAAATCTATAGTTGTATCAGAGAATGAAGCACTAAATCTCAAGAGGTCAGTGATAGTTTCCAAATAGGTAATGAATTGATGTAGATGTTACTGTGTCCCTTACAAAGCAGGAACACGTCATCCACAAAACGGACATAATAACTCGGGAACCCCTTCCATAAATGTGTTGCCATAAATATTACCTGATCCTTCCAATATGCCAATATGTTGGCATATGAGTTTGCACAGGGGGTGCCCATTGCCACACCTCTGCTCTGATGGTAAAAACAATTGTTATACATAAAAATATTGTTGCTCGGTACACATTCTAACAATAACACACACTATCAATGTCAGTGTGATTCATACCTCCCAACCTGGAAACATCAAAAATCTGGACAAGACTCATGAAAAATAGGTACAAATCTGTACGCTGATTAACATATATTTTGCATACATAATTATGCAACCCCACCCACTCCAGTGGAATTGTGGGATTTCAACTTTCAAATGCAAACTGAAGAGCAGACAGCCAAAATATGGCATCAGAGTCCCCCTGCAGCAATTCCAATGTCCCATTACTTGGCTATTTTGCCCCATTTACCATAAACACTAATATGTGCATACTGCTTTACTTCTACAATGATTATTTGGATTTTATTTTTACATTTTACAGCCCAATGCACAAACATCAATAGACATCTGCTAAACAAAGCAACACTATCTCACAATGAAAATAGACTTGGCATTAAAACTTCTTTGCCCTTGAAACCTCACACTCATTGAAACAGCATTGAAGGGGTGGTTTGCTCACATATGCAGGAACGATTAAGATATTCTGGTAAGGCAGATTTGGGAGATACAGGATGAATGTAAGTGGAGACAAGGACATCCAACAAAGATATGGACAGATAGCATGACAGATGGTCAGCACCATCAGCATGACTTCAGAAAAAGGGGGGAGAGAGTCTCTGAATCAAACGAGATGGAAACAATTGACAAACCACCCTAGTCCCCATGTAAAAATAGCCAGAACATTTATGAAGACCACATTAGAACACTCCCTTAAGGGATGCCTTCTTATAAATATAATCACTAGGAATTACCAGACAAGAAATAAAATGTGGAATTTCATTTACTATGTAGTTTACACTGTAATATTCTAACAGTTTTGGCCAATCTTTACTGAATGACAGATGTCTTCACATTAAATGTCATTTTTATTTTTTTTTTCAAAATACTTTAGGAACAACTTCTCTGTTTAAATTTTTTTTTCATTCTGTTCTTTATGTTGAAATAATAAATACAATATGCAAAGGTATAGTGTCTTAATGTCTTCCCAGTGTTAGAAACCATATCTGAGGGCATTTTGGTAATTTTAGATAAAGTAGAACTTATGACATGTATATTGTAAGGTAGGAGTTAGGTTTCTGGGCTCTAAAATAAAACAAAAGAAAAGTTCAGAATGTATAAAGCCAGGCTCATAGCTGCTCTGCTAAAGATCGGTGTACAAACTAAAGGCAGAATTAAATCACTTGCCTAAAGCTACACAGTACCACAAGGGACAGGAAGGGACTACAACCCAGAATGTTTATGCCTTATTTTAAAAGTGAGCTATTCCATAAACACAAACTGGGAAATGGATAAAAAATGTAACATACAGAGGTACAGGAAAATTAATAAATAATAAAAGACCCAGAGATGGCTACATTATTGTGTGTAGAGGTTCTAAATCTTGTTCAACAGAGAAGAAAAACATAAATGTCCAGACAGATATTTTAACCTGGAATGGTATTCCCCTTTAACAATGCCGAAGTAGCATTCACAGGCTTTGGAAAGATTGCCAGAGCAAACTTAAAAAAAAAAGAATGGCAAAGCACATCAAGATACAAACTTCAGTCTTAGTAGTGTATAACCCAGGGAAATTAAATCTTAAACTATGAGACAAAGTGGTAGAGACTTGTATAGAGAGAATGTGATTCTCTGAATACCATTCTGTCAATAGTCATTGTAAAGCATTCACTCAAACTGACAACAGCCATAGGGCAACAACAGCGCTACACAGGCCACTGATATATTTATTACCAATGAAGAGTTTATGAGAACCATTTCCACATATGTGTAACTCTCTTGGTAAAAAAAAAAAATTACTAAACAAAGAATATGAAATATACAGGAATACAAGTACAGAGGGAGTAGTCATCGACCAGTGAAACATAACTGATTTGTTATTAAACTCCAAAGACAGATAAGGTAGCTAACAAAAAACAAAGGTCTGCAAGCTGTGATTTTCTGCCATGCTTTACAAATATTTTAAATCATTAGTTGTCAAAGAAGAATATGATACAGACAGTTATACAAGGAATGAATAAGCAATGGGCAAGTGAAATGTTATTAATTCACTGTTAATGGTAAAGCAAATTAAATATCCAACGGACGGGTTATGGACCAACTAAGTCATACATTTACCCTGCTTTCTTTAGCTCTTTCAGGTAAACAAGCACGTTGCAAATCCTCCAGCAAATAATGATGCAGAAAGAATACAGTAGCGGATTATCCCAGCTATACAGACCAACTTCCAATTCCAAATCAAATATCGCTGACAGTGGAATTCCAAGGTCAGATGCCCAAAGGCCAAAGCAAAAGGGTTGTTGGGCACTTGAACTAATCCTCCCCTCCATGTCCATCCCGCTCGCAGGCAGCCAGATCCATTTAAAAGTGTGTGTGTCTTCTTGCAGGCAGCCAGAATCCAAAATGCAGTCATTACTCTTGTTTCCTTCCCACTCGCATGCATTCAAAATAATACTGCCAGGAGGGAAAGCGTGCAGGTCACGATGTACGCGAGAGCTAAGCTCTGACAGGCACACGCGATGATGTCAGCAAAATGCAGAATATTTTAAAATTAAACAAATGCTGGGAAAATCAGAAATGAAGGGGTGCCACTCAGGAAACATGGCACCCCATTTTTGGACCCCAAAACTCGGTACAATACGGGTTATTTGGGACAGTTGGGAGGTATGGTTTGATTCAAAATTTGTGCTTGGTTCAAAAAAGCTTCAATGGCCACCAAGTTATTTTCTTTTGTAATGAATGTGAACAAATTGCTTATATCCAGGGTTACTAACAAGTGATCCATACAATCAGCATTAGGGCCTAAAAAACTGTGTAGAGATTGCAGGAAATGAGCTGTATCCCTCAATATCCTGGGTGCAGAAATTAAGTACTTTCTTAATTGCGCCTCTACCCAGATAGAAGCATTTTCAGTAGCCCACCCCCTGCCAGATACAATCAGACATAATGGTGGGTTCCTAGCATCCTTATGTATTTTGGGTAACGCTTTGAACAAAATACTAACAGGATGTTCAATCAATATAAATTTAAAAGTGTCTTCACTAAACCGGTTGCTTAACCTAAGGTTAAGCAACTCATGCTTAACCTTGCCAATAATTCTATTGGAATCTATTGGAGTTATCGGTGATAGGCATCTAAATCCTCCAACAGCGTAAGAACGCTGTTATGCTAGTACTCACTATTCATAACTACAACCACCCCTCCCTTGTCAGCGGGCTTTATTTTAATATCCTTATTATTTATAAGGGTTCTTAATGCTTGTCGTTGTTCCATATTCAAATTATGAAAAACACGCTTACTTTTAGTGTTTAAAAACTTAAAAATATCATCATCACAAGTTTTTATAAACAGTTAAACCAAATAACTAACAGGGGGGGTTAAATGTACTGGGTTGCCTCAAAACACAGTCTCTAGGACCAGACTTAACACCATAAATGCGTTTCAACTCAATATTTCTGGCAAACAATCTCAAATCCAACACACAGTCACTGAAATTAGATCCAGTGCTTGGGATGAAAGTTAATCCCTTACTCAAGATGTAGTTTTCAGCATCAGATAAAACATAATCAGAAATATTATATACATTACTGTCTTTATTGTTAATGGCAGTCATATGGATGTCGTCCGTCTCTTTGCGTTGTGATTCAACGACCGACCCCTGTTCAGATTTTCTTTCTTCTTTATCGGTACAGGTAAAACGTGAAAACCAGAGCCTGAAGTTTTGGGTCAGGCTCCTAATGCATTTTTGCTATTTAACGCCATTTGCATACTGTTCGAAGTTCCTTGTGGTGTTTTCAACTGTTTGTTGGTCTCCAACAGTAGAATCTTGCATGGATGCCATATCGACGCCGGATGATGTCATCACTTCTGTTGCGGTCTCTATATCACCTCCAGCTCATCTTTCCCCTACATTTAAGGTAGAACATCCATTTCCATGCCAGCTAGATGTCACAGGAGGCTAATTCCGCAAGGTGACATCCCTTGGCCACATAAAAATATGCCCCTGCACAAAATTCTTATAATCCCTTGAAAGTTTCTTCATTTTAATATGTTTCAGTTTGGAATCATATGCTGTCAAAGTACAGTATAGGTCATTGAGTTTTACCTGATGATACTCCTCTTTAAATCATGATTCCATCTGTCTCTGCTGCAGTTCAACTGAACTCACTAGTTCTTTTTCCATGGGCAGAAAAAAATCTATCAATAAATTCATGTAGGCAAAACTAATGTCCAGGTTAAGCTACTGCCATTTGGCCAACAGAGTAGGATATAGTTCTCCATATGTAGGCATGCAGAGCACCCTCATGCCTCTGGGAACTATCTTGTGATGCAAACATGCCTCAAGGTGCAGTCCTTGCCACTGGAGACATTTCAACTTATATAAATCCTTCTCTAAAGTTTTCAGTTGCTCCAAAAATGAAACATCTCTCTCTACCTTCTCATTATTTCCCAAGGAGGACACAGTTATATTGGCCAAGTTTATACTTAGCAATGGATTACTATCAATGGCAATAAGTTGTTTCATTCTCTCTGTACTTACTTTGGCAGCGGCAGATAACACTGGTCGGTAATTCAGCTCAATGTCCTCAAGATATTGTTCAGCCATGTGCATGAAGAAAACACAACTTGAAAACAGGCAAAAGACACAACTGTATACTTCGCATCTAAGGTCTAACTTCACAACAAAATCCAAAAGCAAAAGAATGATGACCTGGACCACAAGGCTGAGTAAAATCAGTAATTTAATATAATAAAAATGCAATAGGTCAGCGCTTTCAGGTTAAAAAACCCTTCTTCAGACATCATACAGAAATTTTCAAACACCTTTTAAAATACATGATATCCAATCAAAAAGCTCACTGTTGTACCTTCCTCTTTTTTTAAATAGGCTTAATAGGAATAACTCCATTTAAACCAGGTGCTCTATCAGCACCCAGATTAATTATCCATCTAGTTTCACTACATTCTGTTATGTTTTTCAAATCACCCCCTCTCCTGGTTCGATGAATGATTTGCAAAGCTATAAAAGAAAATACATGCCCAGGGTACTGCTTTACATACTGATACAAAGCATTATGTATGTTGGCTGTATGTATAGCTGACATATGTTGTAGTACCCTGTCTTTCAATCTACAATTCGTTTTGCCGACATAAAATGAATAACATTGCATACAATCTGTCAAATATATAATATTACTAGTCAAACAGTCAGCATATTGTTTCAGTGAATATCTCCTTCCAGACAGTGGATGAATAAATACATTATTGTGTCTAATATGTTGACAGGCTTTACAATGTCTACAGGGGAATGTCCCCTGTCGTTCCATGACAGGTTTCCAAATCCCCTGTTGGTCAGTACATAGCAAGTCTTTTAAGTTCTTATTACGCTTAAAGCAAAATGTGGGTTCCTGAGTTATTAATTCCTTAGCCTTATCATCTGTTAGTAAAATTTTCCAGTTTTGGTGAATGATGTTACATACACCTCCAACATTGTTACTATAATTCAAAGTAACTCGTAGGGGATACCTTCTCATATCTACCACCCTATCACTCACTTGTACATTTCCTGAGAACCAGAGTCTTGCCCTATTTGAGCTCTCCTCTTTGCTCTTGTTAAACACCCGCTGTACCATATTATGATTGTATCCCCTTGCTTTTATATCTACCATAAGTTCTGTGGATTTATCTCTATACACCTCATCATTAGTACATAACCTAGATGTTTGAAAAAACTGCCCCTGAGCAATGTTGTCAAACATGTATCTAGGGTGCATACTATCATAGGCTAGGAGACTATTTCTCCAACAGTCCTTCCTATACAACACAGTCTCAATCCATTTATCTACATTTTTCATTACTCGAACATCTGGAAAATCTATAGTTGTATCAGAGAACAAAACACTAAATCTCAAGAAGTCAGTGGTAGTTTCCAAATCGGTGATGAATTGATGTAGATGTTCCTGTGTCCCTGTCCAAAGCAGGAGCACATCATCCACAAAAGACATAATAACTCAGGAACCCCTTCCATAAATGTGTTGCCATAAATATCACCTGATCCTTCCAATATGCCAACACTATGTTGGCATATGAGTTTGCGCAGGGGCTGCCCATTGCCACACCCCTGCTCTGACAGTAAAAGCAATTGTTATACATAAAAATATTGTTGCTCAGTACACATTCTAACAATAAGCACACATATTTAGTGTTTCATTCAGTCTTGAGCAGGATATAAAAAGTACACTTGATAAACTGATATATTTTTAATATGTGGATGTGTGTTCCTTTTGCTGTGTTTGAACATTAAATTACTTGTGTGTTGGAACTGCTGGTCTCCGGTGCCTAATTTTGGATTATTAGTTACGTTTTGGGCACTTTTACCACATCTTTGCTGTTTAAACTGAACTATTTTACTTGTGCAGCAGGATATAAAGCTAATGAAGCAAAACCAAAGGCTATAACAATGAATTATGCCCCAACACATGACTTAGTCCAGAACGTCTCCTTTTTGTGGGTCATGAGAAGATGATATATTTGGGAAGTTAATTGAAAATGGATGTTGAGGAAGCATCTAAAGAAGTGTGGGAAGAAATTACTCAAAACAATTATGAACAAAATAAAACTATGTGGATTAGTATTTATGTTTTTGATCCCATTGTTTCTTTATGTAGGTCAGGATCATATATATCCATTGAGTGATCAGATGTGCAAAATATGAAAATGGAAATAAGCATTTTATTTGGGACAACAATGGGGGAATCTCACACTGACAAAGATATACGGTAGTTTTTGACTGCAAGATTTGGTAGCATACTGTAAGGCAATCAGCTTAAATTAATGCATGTGATTCAGAACTCAGAATACAGATCCAGATTAAAGTGCATGATAGACATTGTGCCCAACAAGACAACAACAAGATCAGATGTGGGCATTTAGCCAGATTTAGTAAAGTAATATAAAATAGCATTATGCACAATCTTGTATACATAAAGTTAAAACTATTACATATGCCTTCACTTTAAAGGCAGATAAACATTGGAAAAATAAATTAAAATCAAAAGGATAAACTTTATATAAAAACTGAAGAAAATGTAATGAGAATTTGGAAAATAAAGGACAAAGAAACCAATGATAAAAGGGGATGAGGTAATAAAATGGGACAAAGCTAAACAAAATTTTGGGTTATTGAATTCAGATCAACTTACACATGCAAGTTAAATGTTAGAGTTGAAGGAAGATATGTGGAGGCCAGATAGTACATTTGTTAAACAAGAAATAGTAGATTTCATAATTCAGACTAGAACAAAAATGATAAACCAAAGAAGATCATATAAGGCAATATTAGATTTGAGAAGAAAATACAGTATAAAATTAAACATGGTGCGAACAATTAAAAATATATATTCTAGATGGATTAAAGTATGTCTTATGCCCACGTATGCAATTAAATCAAGGAAAGTTAGAATTTATGCATGGAAATGTTTGCAGAAATATTTCTATACCCCTAAGAGACTTGAAAAAATGTTCCCACAGACAAATGGCATTGAAGGTATGGTGATTCAGAAGGAGGTTCATGGAAGCATATATTTCTGGAATGTACAGAGTCCCTTCAGTACAAAAATGAACTGAGTTACATGCTAAGTCTTATACATGGAAGATAATCTAACATCAGTCTAGAGATGTTTGTATTGAACTGGTGTAATATAACATACTAAAGAGATTTAAGCATTGTTAACTTTAGTGTTGAAAGTAGTTAAAAAAAGCCATAACTTGAAAATGGAATAGCAAAGGCAACCCAACCCATCAGTGAGAGAGATAAAAAGATGATTACACATACGGAAATGAGATCTATTAAAGAACAGATACAGAGCTCCCTGGTAAAAGAGGCTGTATGGGATTCTGTAATGGAAACTGAACTTGAGGAGGACACTGACATGGAACAAAGCACCTAAGATACAGATCTATTTCTAGCTTACAGGTAGCTTATATCCTTCTAAGCTGGGAATTGCTGATTGAAGGCTCATTGTCTGCTATTCTAAAAGTGTATTAGTTCTGGTTTAAGCACTTGGGCTTCAGGCCAGTTATTCTACATTAAGAAGGTTTGTGGTCTGCACTCTTGTGGGAGGAGAGGCTGGATTCTGCCCTTCTGAGCTGGGAATTTCTGGTCACAGGCTTATTGTGCCTGCTTATTTGAACTGTTTCTTTCTGAAATTGGTGCGCCTTGTTGCTGTAGCATAGGACCAGATTCAGGCCTGCTGAATCTAGCTTTGTTTGGATAACTTGAGCGCTGATCCAGGCCATCTTTTTTTGGAGAAGGTTCCCCTGCACCCTAGTAGCTGGAGTGCGCAGTTAGAATTTTGTTTTGAGCTTTTTTCTGGTTAATTGGGTAACTTGTTTAAATCAGTTTGTTCGTTTTCTATTGTTTTATATATATATATATATATATATATATATATATATATATATATATATATATATAAATTGCACTTTATTCATCTGCTTTTACTGTATTTGTGTTTCTTCCTACTTTATTACTAGGGGCATTGACTACAACTCTGAACTGAGATATATAACAATAAGCATCCTTTTCTGTGCATTTAAAGTGGGGTGGGTTTTTTTTACTGCATCTGCTTCATTTTCAGGAAAAAAAAAAAATAAATATATATATATATATATATATATATATATATATATATATATATATATACATACATATATATAGTTGTTTCCCACCTTTCTAAGCTAGTATAGTCCAGTTTTCAGGTTAGTGCTGAATTCAGGGCTGTGTTATAAATCTCTGTGTTTGCCCATGCCTTACTTGGATAGAAGGAAATTTCTCTGTTCACCTGTGAGAGAGAGGGGCTTTGAGCAGCCTATCTGTCCCTGGAGGAGTGGTTTCAGCCCAGAAATTAGTAGTTTATTGGCCATTTTGGGCTAATTTCTATTTCTTTCATTTCCCTGCTATAAAAAACGCATTTTGCCTGGTTTTGCACGCCGGGCAGCGCTGGTTAGCTAGGGTATAACTATTCCCGGCTCCACAAAGTCTCCTCTTCAATTTTTCCCTTAGAACTAGACAAACTTTCAACTTAAGTACTCAAGCCATTCATTTCTCAGCCCGGCACCTGTTCAAAACTTATAGCAAGCACTTATAAACCCTAGCACTAGACCCCCCCCCCCATACTGTACAGAAGGACAAGGCTCTCTATTCGACCTTACCAGCTATTCAGTAAACAGTTCGGTGTACCTATCCAGGCATGTCCAAAGGGCAGTTTCATCTGTACTCTCCAGTCCAACTGGTGAATCTGGGCATTTTGAGGCAATGTTACAACTGTCTCATGTACACAGACAACCCTGTCCTCCTAACACCAAACACTAATACATGCAAGAGATGCAATTATACAGCCAAACTGGAGGCTAAGCTCTCTCAACCCAAGACTGGATCAGACAGTCAAGAGGAGAAGTGAAATACTGGCATCACACCACCAGTCTCACATAGACCCACTAAACCAGCACCGGCAAAAAACACACATAAATACATGAAAACATACTCGGAGGCTCTAAATAAAAATCTGCAAAACCAACAGAGACCTCCAAAGCAGACATCCAAGCAACCTCCACCCCCCAACACAAACCATGAAACACATACGTCACAAAACCAGCGTACCACACAATCACAGCCTTTAAGGCAAAATAACATACCCAACATACTAGTAATAGGGTGACTCTATAGTCAGGCACTCTGACGTCCCACTCACTAGGCTGAATAAGGAGAAGTTTACTGTTAACTGTCTGTCGGGTGCTGGGATCCATCACATAACACAAGCACTCAGGTCACTCCAGAACAAGTACAAATATGACTCTGTCATTGTCCATGTTGGTGTGAACGACCTGAGCCATACCTCCCTGGACTACATGAAAAGAGACATGGAAGAGCTCTCTGATCACGTAGCCCAGGCCAGTATGACCTTGACCCTGAGTAGCATCCTGCCCTCACCAAGAAAGATACACCGGTATAAAAAAAAAAATTATCAATTTCAACAATTGGCTAAGTTTCTGGTGTCATTCAAAGGGGATCCAGTGTCTGTCCACCTGGGATGACATGCTTGATAAGCCACGCTGCTTCGCTAGAGATGGCGTGCACCTATCACCTTTAGGCTTTCAAATACTGGCCAAGGCTCTTGCCACCCCCATAGTGCCTTTTTTAGGCAAGGCTCAAAAGACAAACCCACCGCCGTAAATAACACAAGTAACAAAAATCTGAGGGTAATGCTACTCAATGCCAGAAGTCTAAACCTCAAAATGCATGCACTTGCGGCACTCCTCAGTATGGAGAAAATCGATATATGTGCAGTAACAGAAACCTGGTTTAAGGCTGCAGAGAGCACCCCAGCACTACCAGGCTACAACTCATACCATACATTTCAGCCACAGAACCTGGACCAAAATACAAAAGGCTGGGGAGTATCCATATTCATCAAGGATACCCACACCTCCAGGTTAGTGGCACAGCACGATGCTTTAGAGATCATCCACGTGCAACTAACAATGGGCAAAACTGCAATTCAAATTGTAGCTTGCTACAGATCACCCACCATGTCCCAGGGCCCCCATTCCGTGTTTCTGGAAACACTGGGAAACATAAAGGTCCTACCAAACACCCTAATATTGGGCGATTTCAACTACCCAAATATTAACTGGGAGAACTACTCAAGTACTAACTCCCTTGCCCAACATTTCCTAAAATTTATAAACTCAAACGCCCTGGATCAACTGGTCAACACTCCCAATAGAGGTGACAACATATTGGACCTGGTCATCACCAACATGGGTGACCGGTGTTCCACACCAGAGGTCAAACCCTTGCTGGTTAGATCTGACCATAAAAAATTACTTTGGATATCCACATTCCACCCCCACCCCAGGACAAGGAAACCACCATGAAAAACTTTTCAAAAGCAAACCATGTTACTTAAGACCAAGGTAGAAAGTTTCAAAGCCCCCATGCTAAAGGATAATACTGTCCAAGCTGCAAAATCCTTTACTAATGCATTCTACGGGCATCTACAAGAATGCATAGATTGTGCTATCCCAAGCAAAACCAAGACTCACTCCTCCAAGAAAAGGAAACCAGTCTGGTGGACCCCTGCCATAAACAAGCTATACAATAGAAGGAGGAAACTAGTGCAGAAAAGAGTAAAATCCCAAGAAGGGAAGACATCCCTGATCAGTATCAGCAAGAAACTATGATCGCTCATAAAATTGTCCAAGGCAAGCTTTGAAAGAAAAATTGCCAAGGACTCCAAAGATAACCACAAGGCATTCTTTAGCTATGTCAAGAATCTAAGTGGTAATGCTCAGATCTGCTCGGAGGTAATGCAGAATGGCACAAAATACACTGAACCAACCGATATTGCCAACATTCTGCAGACAGGTTCAGTGCAAACTTCACCCCCCTCTCATCCCCAAAAGGGCCCATAACCATACCAGAAGAATGTAGAGCCCCTGAAATCACAGACACTCAGGTTAAAACAGCCCTCTCCAAAGCCTAAAACATAGCATCAATGGGACTGAACCATGTCCCAGGCTGCGTCCTACATGAGCTCAAAGATGAACTAACCCCTCACCTAAACACACTGTTCAAACTCAGCCTCTCCACAGGCTATGTACCCATAGAGTGGTGCACAACAATGGTTATTCCACTCCACAAAGGTGGAGCCACACCAGACCCTGGGAACTATCACCCTATAAGCCTTACTAGCTTGGTCTGCAAGGCTATGGAGCACATCATCATGGAACTCATTAACAGAGACATTGGGAACCTCCAAACACTGGACCCTACCCAGTTTGGCTTTGTTAAGGGCAGATCATGCCTCCTAAACCTGGTGGACTTCTTTGAGACAGCTACCAAGGGTATAGATGAGGGAAAGGTGGTACACACAGCATACCTAGACCTCACAAAGGCCTTCGACACAATTTCCCATTCTGGTATTATAGACAAGCTCACCAGCCTGAACATAAACCCCTATGTCACAAGATGCGTTGCCAATTGGCTCATGGACAGAACCCACATGGTGAGAGTTGCGGGAGCTAGGTCTGACTCTAAACCGGTTACAAGTGGCATTCCCCAGGGCTCAGTCCTAGGACCCCTCCTGTTCGGCATATACTTCTCAGAGGTACAGGCAAGCACAGGAGGACTATGACAGACCAAGTTCGCAGACGACTGCAAACTAGGGGCTATAATTGACTGAGATGGATACCTGGTGTCAAAATCATGGCCTCAAGCTAAATGCCAAAAAGTGCATAGTCATCCCCTTTGGAAAAAACAAAGTACACACAAACTACCACATAGGTTGTAGCTCTCTAAATACAGAAAACGTAATAAGGGATCTGGGGACCCAAGTAGATAGTAATCTCTCCTTTGATAATCACATTGTCAAAGTGGTTAGAAAATCCTTCTATCTGGCCCACCTAATCACAAAAGGGTTTGCATCCAGATCAAAAGAGGTCATTGTGCCCCTCTACTCATCACTCATCAGACCCATCATAGAGTACAACGCCCCATTTGGGATGTACCTTACAAGACACCTGCAACAGCTGGAAAGACCACAGAAGTACCTCACCAAGAGGATCACTGGCCTCAAACAGATGCCCTATGCAGCTCGACTGAAGAAACTCCAGCTGTACTCAATTGCCTACTCAGGGGTGATCCCTGCCTGACATACAAGGCCATGTCCAACCCAGAATTGATGGACATGCTCCACCTAAAGAAAACCTTATTCCCTCGAGCCACACTCTCTATAGATCTAAACCTCACCACAACAATAAATAGGACATGCTGGAGTAATAGATTCCTGTCCCAGAGACTTCCCATGCTTTGGAACAAGATTCTAATCTACATTAGGCAGAGCTCCTTGCTAACACTCTTCAACAGAAACCTTGACGAGTGGATGGGAAACAGAAAGTTTATCCCGGGGATCACTTCAGTGGCTCTGCTGGACAGAGGCACAGGGAACTAATCTAAGGGGGTGACGAAAACCAACACATTATGGCTAGGCTTATAAATGCCTTCGGGCAAATAGCCTAGTACCTACCTATGAACCTATTTCAAAAAGGTTGGCTGTAATACAAGGTAAAATTTATTCATAGTGATAATAAAACAATATGGTGAGTAGTTAATCCCTGATCTAAAGTTGTATTCAAAATAGTCACCTTGTGTGTTTGAATGTCCTTGTTTAATGAGCAATTTTAAATCAATCTGTAGATCATGACTGCACAGACAGGTTGCTTGTGATATATGGATTTATATGCTTAACAATGGCAAGTTATTGAAAATTAAATATAAGTGCTGATTAACAAGAGAATTATATAATTATAAAGAAGATCAAAGGCTTTGGTTCTAGTCTAGGAGTGGATTAATTTTTCTATTACTGACACTGCAGTGCAGCATAAGGGGGCTGCTGTACTTCTGAGTATGCCATCCTTCAGATGAGACATTAAACCAAGATCCCATCTATATGAGTTGGTGGTAGCTCAGGTGGATACAAAATGCTCCATGGCACTTATTAAAAAAAGAGCAGAGGGAGTTCCCCACTGCATTGCTCAATTTACCCTAGTCAGTATGAATACCACTTTTGGCCACTCCTGAAATGATGGTACTGTCCTAGTGAGATTAACTCAGACAACAAAGGGTAGGTAGATAAATAAAAGGATAAATAATAAATAAATTAAATAAAAAATGGTTGTATCAACAGTCAGTGCTAAAATAACAAGCACACTATTCATGGTGATTGCACTATATGTAAAAATGAAAATGTGATATTTAATAAAATGTTGATCATACAAGATATAAATATTTCAAACAGTAAAAGAAAATACAGTTATACAAGTTAATTTCCCAAAACAGTAGATGTTTGAATAGATCTCTGTTGCAAATGCCAAGGACTGCATATCCAGCCAGTGTAACAAGCTTTGGGCTCCTTCTTTGAGCACTGTACATTTGCCCTTAGCTCAAGAGTAGACACTAGTATAAGAGGGACATACAGGAACACCAAATTCAGAGCTTTCTTGCCCAAAAGCTAGGATGAAGTCTGATGCTCTAAAGGAATTTTGTCAAAATCAGTAGAGAATGTCATGTCATGAAAGCAAAGGAAAAGTAGGATACTCTACCCTAGACTCGGAAGAGTAGTAAAAAAAGAAGGGGGAGATGTAGGAGGGTGACAATACTGCAACAGTGATCTATTCCAATGAATACTGTTATCCATTAGATCATAGTCGCAATAGCCATAACTATATGGAATGGTTGCCATAGCTTACGAAAAATGGATGAATGGAGAAGTGTCAGAATCAAGTAATCCATGTAGTATGCCTTTTGCAAATCCTGCTCTAGCTCTGAATACTGAATCTAGTTTTTGCTGCATAGTAAAGATGTGCAGAGAAAACAAGTAGCTGTCTCTAGGATAGACCTAGAGTCCAACCCTTTCAAGAAAGCCTCAGAATTAGCCATATCTCTGGTAGAATGAGCTTTGACTTTCAGAGGAGAGCTTTTGCCATGGTGAGAATAACAATTAGATTGCTTGAGACAGCCATCTGGAAATTATTTGCTTAGGTACTAACTGCCCTTTCATTTTCCCCATCAAAAGGGAACAAAACATTGGTTAGATAACCTAAAATCTTTAGTCCAATCCAGGCAAAATGCCAAATGCTTATGGACATCCAAAGTATGCAAGATTCTTTTTCATCTATTTTGGGTGTGAGGATACAACAGGGAGATGAACTGCTAATTGAATGTAAACTCAGAAACACCCTTTAGCATAAAGGAGGGGCTGGTGCTAAGACTCACCCTGTCCTTGTAGAAAAATCAGAAAGTGCTGCATAGACATTAGGTCCTTAATGAGGTCAGTGATGATGGCAGTGGGAGAGAGCAAGGAAGCTTAAATAGGCAATGAGGTGTCTTTGGAAAGGAAGATCCTATGGATCCAGTCTATATCAGTTCATCGAAACAGCTCAACATCGACTATCACAACCTTGAACTGCTAACCATGAACTCTAAAAACATCAAAGGCTCAGAACAGCAAATTTTTTCCCTGGGAAAAAATTCACTGTTTCGAGAAATACACACACAACACAAGCACACCAAAAAAACAGCAATCCACACACATACACTTAAAATCCTACATCTAACCCTACACTAAACTGTACATACAGTACTATCTATCCACTATCCTTAACCCAAACCCTAACCTTAAGGTCTGTCACTATCGCACACTTACCTCACCTGCACCCTAACCCTAACTCACATACCCCGCCCTAACCCTTAAGTCTGTCACTATCACACACTCACTTCACCCGTGCCCTAACCCTAATTCTCATACCCCACCCTAACCCTAAAGTCTATCACTATCGCACACTCATCTCACCCGCACCCTAACTCACATAACCTGCCCTAACCCTAACGTCCGCACAATCGCACACTTACCTGAACCCAACCCGTAACTTTCCACCATAGTGCTGAAAATAGCGAAGCCACAGTAATGGACAACCAAATTCTTTTCCTAGGAAAACATTTGGTTATCTGCAGCTTCGCTATTTTCAGCGTTCACTGTTTTCAGGTTGATATTAGACCATTCGAAGTATTAACACTTCGATAATCTAATATAGACCCTATGGATCCAACTCCTTTCCTTTCAGAATATCCTGCCATTTTCTCTTCTACTGTTGTTTTGAAGGCTTTTGCTGAAAGGTTTATACTTTTGGAAAAATGAACCTAAGGAAGAAGGGTAATTACTTTAGCATTTATGAATAGGAGACAAAAATATTTTTTGACTCCTTGCATTGACTTTCCCTTTTCATCCAGTTTCTTTAATACTTCACCTGAAATACTTCCAAACAAATGGTCCCTGCCAATAGGTGCTTTCAGTAGCTGATCCTTAATATCACCCTAGAACTGTTGTAATCTGCACATTGTTATATCTACAGCAACAACCCTGGTTACCTGGATAAAGCATCCATTGCATTATAAGCACATTTAATAAAATGTTTTGTGATCTGTAAGGGAGAATTCAACATCTTTAACAGGGAAGATTTAGTGTCTAAGTTAGGTAGTGACGATAAATGTGATTGTTCTAAATGTCAAAGTGGAAGATGTATAAAGCTTTGTTTCCAAATCTATAAACATAGTGTATATCTTTATAATTTAGTGCAGGCTTTAAGTTGAAAAAGGCTTAGGAGATCTATCCCCATCAATAGAAGTAGTAGCAAGCTCTGCTATAGGGTTCTTATAAAGGAATTTGTGTGTGTTAGCACCCTGTAAAATCATAGGGTTAGGAATCTGGGGAAACAGGCAGAAGCAAGAAAATCCTGTATGACTCCCAAGACAGGAGGAATGATACTGGTTTAGTGGAATCCATACTCAATATGTCATAATCTCTTTTCTGAGATTCTGATAACTTCCTTTATTCCCACTTAAAAAATATTTAATTTAAGAAAGTTGTTGTTGTTGTGTCTTTAGGCTTTCCCTGGTTAGGGGTCGCCACAGCGGAACTCCAGTCCGCTAATGATTGGTAGTTGATTTTTACGTGCCGAGTTACCAGCCCTGACACACAACTTTCAACGAAGGTACGCCCATTCACGCATGTCTCCAGACAGAAGACGCTCTAGTTGAGAATCGAACCGGACAGCATCTTACTGTGAGGCGACAACGCTACCGCAGCACCACCACCACTCCATTTAATTTAAGAAAGTATATCCCCAAATTAAATTTCTTCATTGAGGGTGGGTGAAGAAAGTGTTTGCTCAGTTTCAGAATCACAAGAAATAATGAAGGATAAATGTCCGGTAAAGTCCAGAACCTCAATATCTGATTTAGAAGGATCTTCTTCTTCTGAGAGAAAGTTCAAAGTCCTTCTGGGCCACCTAGAATTCCTTAAACTGGAAAGTACAAAGAAGTAATCTCCATGGTGAGACTTGCAGCAACTGTCCCTTCAGGAAGAATAACACAAGTATTTACTTTAAAATATGTTTTATTTATTTATTTAGTTATTTATTTATGAGTGTCCTTATTTCAGCAACTTAATAAGAAGCAGATTCACATTTTTTTTTCAACTGATAAGAGTGTCTGAAAATGTATAATATATATAAATATAGACAATATTCTATTAGGTAGATTGTGATTCATTTCTGTTATCAATAGTTTTAACAAATAATTAATTAATCAATTAATTCGATTAATTTAATTAATTTTAAATGCGTCTCCTGAGTTTATGTATTATTGGGTCAGAGCTGCCTCTGCTGGTTTCTTAAAAATAGCCATAAAAAACTGTCTAAAGAAAAAAAGATTAAGAAAGGAAATGTTTCTCACAAGACATACAGTTGTTAATTCTTTTGCACCTTCATAAAAAACCACAGTACCCATATTCCTAGGAGATTCTATAAGGGCATTATGGGTAGAAAGGGAAACAAGCGGGTAAAAATTATAGCCATGGCAGATTAAGCTGGTGTTCAGTGAATGTTAAAAGTATTGTTTGTATGGGATCTTTTTTAATTTAATGTAAAAAAGGGTAGTGCAAACTGTAACAGTTAATCTATTTTTTACTACAAAACAGGGAAACACTAAAAAGCACAGTGTCTTAATCATGCCCCTACCGAGTTACGGTCTGCTGAGAGCACAAAAATAAGTGTTAGTCAGTCTGTGGGGCCTTCATTACCACCAAGTCAGGCATACTAAAATAGCCTAAATATTTCAACCTGACTGTTGCCCTTCTTTTGCCTATATACCAGGCAGAACCATTTGTAACATGCATGACAATTTATGTGCCCATTAAATTCCTAGTAGTTACTGGTACTTGGATATCTGTACTACAAATAAAAAAGTTTCATAAAATCCCTAAATCTGTTAAACTGTATATGCAGTTGGCATTTCTAACCAAACAGCTTTTCTCCCTGTATCACAGTCTTTATTAGTTTCCTTAGTTACTATTTCAGCACAGCATCCTTTCATTTTAAATTTCTCTGTCCCAATTAACTTCCTTGACATAGTTCCGAGTTGTTCCAAACCTAGCTAATATGTCCACAGTCTTGTATACAGCCAAGTGCTTGCTATTTTATAATAATTAATTTGTGTGTCCAACTTTCTTTTCTTTTCCTATCTTTCCAAGCAGCTCATACCTGTTTGCTTTTACTACTTAAAAATAGACTTAAACTTCAGTGCTATACTAAATCTCCCTATATTATTCTCAAATCTTAAAAGCTAATCTATATAGTATTTCTTTCATAAGTGGTTCTGTTATTATTTATTACATAAATGGCTTGCTTTTAGCATACTCTTCCTTAAAATCAAACAAAAAAGACACCATCCATTTGCTCATTTCTTGAGTCCAAAGGAGACATGAAATGTCCAAAAAAGTGCAGTTATATCTGCCTCAAGTGCATTTTTTTAAAACATATGGTTCTGCACTCCCACTCTGCCCCTCAAATTAAGGCTGTCATAAAAACCCCAAAATCCACTATCATTTCTCAAATAAAAACTGTCCTAGGTATGGCTGGCTATTGTCACCAATACATTCTAAGACATACCAGTCTGACAAAACCTTTACAAAATCAGCCCCATTTAAAATACTCCACAGTCACTTCCATAAACATCAAAAAATACCTTCATAAAACTAAAATAAACACTTGTAACTGCTCATTCTCTAAGGCTGACACATTATAAAAACATCTTTTAAATTGTTTTTGTGTTGAAAATAATTCTGCACAAAGTGTGTTAATATAACACCATAAAATATGTAGTGTTCTATAAATGATTCCTATAAGCACTAGATGCAGTAGCTATTACAATTTCCACCTTGACTTAAAGCAGTAGCTGCAGTAGCAGTTATAATGCAACATTCATCCCCTTTCGTATTGGGTTCTCCATTTTCTGTTGATGTACATCATATTCCAGTAACTTTACTTTTATAAAACAAGACTTAGCATCTTTGTTCTACCAAAGTAAATATATGTAAACAATTACTATTAACTACTACAAATACTTCTTTAAAAAACTGTATAGTGTTAAACCATGTTCCTCAGCTTCCAGTTATTAAAAAAAAAAAAGTAATGACTATATCAAAGTAGTAAAAATGTGTTCAAAGCCCCCCACCCAAAAACAAAAGGCTTAGGCATTCATCTTCAAAACCAAATTCTCACTTTGTTTAACACTGATTCATGCCAAAAGACAACCATAAAAATTTAAAACATGAATGTACAGTGTGCTCTAAAACCGTTGTTTGTAAAAATGTAAAAATATAATTTCTATATAGATAGCCAAACTAATTGCTCTAACCAAAGCCTGCATTTTGGCTAAGAAATACTGCTACAATATACACTAATAGCCAGAATGCCTATGGTGTTGCTCATGACTTTGGACTGTTGTGGTGTCAAAAAAGTTTTTAAATAAAAAAATGGCACATTCAAAACACAATATTTAGGCTGTATTAGTAATGCACTAGCAAATAAGCCAGCTAAAGCTGCTGCACTGAATAAATTTCATGCTGCTAAAGTGTTATAGTCTGCTAAAGTTCAAAGCAACTTACTTGTACTTTTTTTTCAAAACTTAATAAGCTGGAAGTTATACAAGACAAAGTAACTAAATATATTTAGAAAAAGCAATTTGTATTGTACATCTTAATCATATTTGGCAAGACAAAACGGACTATTTTATCATGACAAAAAAAAAAATTGCTGCTCTACTTTGCCCTTGTATATCATTTTTGTCACTCAAAAATAATAATAACAATAATAATAATAACTGGGCGGCCATGGTGGTGCAGTGGTTAGCGTTGACACCTCCCAGCAAGAGGTTCTCTGGTTCGATCTTCGGCTGGGGTGCCTTCTGTGCGGAGTCCCTGTGGTCACATGAGTTTCCTCCGGTTGCTCCAGTTTCCTCCCACATCCCAAAGACATGCTGTAGGTAGATTGGACACTCTAAATTGGCCCTAGGTATGAGTGCGTGTGTTTGTATGCCTTCTGGGGAAGGTTGGGCACTGGGCTGGCAACTTGACACCGTAAAACTCCATTGCCAATCATGAGCAGACATGTGATCCACTGTGGTGACCCCTAACCGGGAAAAGCCAAAAGAAGAACAATAATAATAATTAAAGCAGCAAGCAAAACTTAGTACACTCCCGGCTTTTCCTCAGTGGCTCATCAAATTTGTAAAAATTGTTTAATTTGCCAATCTCATAATATAAAACACAAAACAAATTAGCTGTTTTACCAACCCCATGAGGCCCTTCCAAAAATGACACATAATTTCCATTAAGATAAGCACATGTCAAAAACGTAACTGTGTTCTAATAATTGTATGCATGTATGTTTAGCCTGTACATAAAAGCTTTCCCTTAAAATACTCTCTCAACCAAAATATGCTAAAAAAAATAGTGACTAAATTTAAAATACTCTCTCTTATCTCTTAGATCCCTCCATTTTGCTAAATATGATTATGACCTGATAGTGGCCAGTGTGGAGGTGAATGACCCTTAGACATTCTACCTAGACATGTAGAAGGATGTGATTGAGCATGATATGCCTGTGTCTGAGGCAGAAAAGCCATTCCCCAGATTTAATAAAATCCATGTAGGCTCTGTGTACAGCCTACATGGAATGCATCCGTGTACATAGCCACAGTTCTCCCTCAGCACAGCGCCATGAATATTAATGATGGCGCACTGTCAAGGGAGGGCATTGGAACAGGGTTATTGAATCAGTGTAGAGAAAAGTGTAGAGGCTACCTGTAGTTGTGGATGGCCTGTACTGCTCCCGGCCACTGTTCAAATGCTGTGAATTGGGTCAAATGTGGAATATTTCATTTTAATTATTTTTTTTTTTCATTTTCTGCATGTTTGCACAGCACTGAGAGGAGCACAGCAATGTCAAGTTGTGCTCACATATAGACAGCTGACACCTGCCAGACATCTAAAAACAGAAACCAGATGTCATTAATTATCATAATTACATATTTTTGTAATTTTAAATATTTTGGGTTTTTATCTGTTTTTTTTAATTGCTGTTTGCATGGCACGGAGCGCTGCAGAGCCAAGTGGCACTCATTCATACATAGCTGACAGTTGCTAGACATTTAAAAATAGAAACCAGATGTAATTAATTATTTATGTCTGGATTTATTTAAACATGTTTGTGTGGTGCACAGCTGTGCTTAGCAATGCTAACAGGTAGCCCAGTAGTATATGTGAAGGTATACAAATTTTCCTAATATCCCAAGTAGTTAAGTGGATAGAGATACAGCCTAATGTTTAGTAGGTCCTGGGTTCAAGTCTGTAGCAATGATAAAGTATCTATAAATTAATTGATCATATATTTAATTTTAAAACAAATTTGTGAAATATGGCACTGCTGTGCTGGGATGAGCACTGCTTATACAAGCTAATGGCTAATCTTGTTTGCATGGTGCAAAGCTGAGCTAAACCCCCGGTTGTGCGAGTTTTCACACTGCTTAGCTGTGCTTAGGTGGTTTGTGCACTGCTAAGCAACGTGGCATATTTTTGAATGTTGCTCAGTGACATGTAAGGGTGGGAAAATAGCCTATATTAGGCATAATAGGTAGGAATTCTGCAACGGTCTTTGGAGTCTGATCAACAGGTGATATGGTAGGTAGTGCTGGTGAAGTTGCATGCTTTTGAGCACAGAGATGGGGTGCTCAGGAGTCCAGGACCTTTGTTGGGCTCCTCATAAAAAATCATGAACCCAGGCTGATGAAAGTCAGTTTCCAGGGCTCGGAGTATAAGGTGGAGGCCTGGAACCCATTGGCCAGGGAACTCACCAGTGCTACTGGTATCCCCTGCACAGCTGAGCAGTGTCATCACCATTATGATGACCTGAAGAAGAGAAAGAGGGGAACATTGGACACCTGTATCGAAGAAGCTAAAGCTGGGAATGCCCCACAGATATGTATGTATGTTTTCCTCTGTTTTATCAATATGCAAGCTAAAAGTCTGCAAAACTGTTATGCATAATAGTGTGCTTCTTTCACAACAGATACAGCTGAGATGGTTCGCAATGTTGAGTCCCTTGCTGGGTGTCTGTCCAGCTTGTGCTGTGAGTGTGGTATGTATGCATTTATTATGCTAACTGTAGTGCAATATGCAAGAAAGAGTAAAGCATTTACTGCAATAAAGTATACACTAGAAAAATGTATTGCAATAAATGGACAATAACAACTGTATTGCAATAAACAATACCAATAACAGTAAGCAAAATGGTATACAGCAGGATTGTCTTGTCATAAGTATTGCAGTAGATCTGTATGCATTACTTGTCTATGGTACAATTGCTGCACGCAAGTGTAACAATGTAATAGCTGTAGAATGCAAACATAATGGCCTGCAAACTGTATTGTTTAACTCATAGTACAGTCCAAGGCTGCCTCCAGGCCAACACTGGTCACATAATGATCTCTGTTCCTCCTGTTTCAGTTAATAAAGGTATGTGGCTGAGGTAGCCCAGTCTATGGGTAGATATTATGTGGACTTCACAGACATTTATCAGCAATACCAATAAAGTGTTAAGCAGCATTGTTAATTCCTACAGAAATCTGATTTAATAAATGCATTATGGCCATATTCTATGCATGTGTGTTCTACTGTCACTGCAGTCAAGTATACTACTGTAATAGTTCTGGAATGCAAAATGAATTCAGTCACATACTGCTGCCTTTTTCTCCCACTCCAGAAACAAAATGTATATGGGTGAGGTAACCCATGTTATGAACAGATATGATTGTGGTTACATTTCACAGATGCTTAGCAATACCAATAAAGTGTTAAGCAGCATAGCTGATTCCTAAAGAGATTTCTTTCAATATATGCAGTACAGCTGTATGCCATGCATGTGTGTTCTACTGTCACTGCAGTCAAGTATAGCACTGTAATAGTTCTAAAAACAAATTCAGGCACATAATGCTCTCTTTTTCTCCCACTCCAGGAACAAATGGTATATCGTAATTGGTTGAGGTAGCGCATGATAGGAGCAGATATGATTGTGCTAACATTTCACAGACAGTTATCAACAATACCAATAAAGTTGATTTTTTTTGCAGATATCCCCTGCAGTCAGAGCTATCTGGTTCTATTCCCATGCCTACCAACTAAGGCATGACGGATGTCTAGATTATGTACTTTATACAAACATGCCTCTCAAGTGTCACGATTTCACATAATATAATTAAAACTGCCTAATCCATCTGTCACAGGATAATCACAGGATAACCAGAAAAATGATTACTTGTAATGCAATGTATTACCAGATTTGCTTACAGAACACCTTGGTAGTTATAGAAGTCCACATTATGTTGAAGTGTTCTGTGTAGTAGTGTACCTGCATTTCTTATTGCTTGGCCCATACTGACTCATGCTAACAGCTTGAGAGGTATGTACATGCTACATCAGCTATAGGAGAATTGTAGTCACTGAATTCAGAACTGACACTACACAAATGTAGAGTATTTAGTATCAGTGTTTTCAGGGATATAGTCTGCACTGTCAGTAATGAACTGTCTCTCTCTCTCTCTCTCTCTCTCTCCCCACATCTTATCTTCATTTATTTATTATTGTTATTTATTATGGTGATTTAATATTAACATATGTTGTTAAACTAGCTATATTTTTGCAAATTGTGATATAATATTGTTGTGTGTTATTATGATTCACTATTAACATACTTTGTTAAACTAACTATTTTGTTGCCCTTATGGTTTACTTCTTACTAACATGCTATTACCATACTGACTGTGATGTTATTTACTGTTGTGTTACACATACTATACATTAATATGTATTTGTATGAATTAAAATGATGTTCCATTCTGTTAATACTAGCAATGGTTTGGTTATTACTAACCTTAACTTATTGCTATACCTCATTCACCACAACACTTCAAGCTTGGACGGTTCCAGCAGATCCCCCTACCTTGTCTCAACTGGCAGTGGCACCGGGTCCCAGCACATCTGGGACCCAGACAGGTGCTGCCCCTGCACTACCTGTGGCATTGGGTAGTACTGCCCACGGGACAGGGCTTGGCCCCAATCTGGGAGCAGTGGTGGAGGGGGTGTTGTCATCTGGGATAAACTGTCGTAATTTTGTCCAATTAGTTTGACAATGCAGTTATGTTGTCCTCACCCCTCTCTCTGGGGTTGAGAGTTCAAAGTCATGTACAAATTCTGTCAAAGTGCACAGTTGTTGCTGTAAGGGAAATGGATAGCTATGGTCCTTTCCCACACCCTTCCTGCACATCCCTACCTCCCTTTTACTATGTTTTCTCCCTGCTTGCACACCATTTTACCACTTTCCTATCTCCCCATTTTTCTTTTCTTTACATTTTTTCAGCACATTGCTGAGCGTTGCGCTGCATCACACAGCTTTGCAAAGCTCACCTAAATAGAGCTATATTCACTATAAGTGTTTTTAAACTTGTAATACACAGTTATAAAATAAACAGACCATCACACCTGCGGACCACTGCATTAATCTGCCAGGCCACATAACTCTTAATTAAAACAGGTGGTTTAAAGAACACATAGTAATTGCCAGTTACAGAACTGCAGTGGTGGTGCTGCGGTAGCGTTGTCACTTCACAGTAAGACGTCCTGTTCGATTCTCAGCTAGAGTGTCTTCTGTGTGGAGACATGCGTGAATGGGCATACCTTCGTTGAAGGTTGTGCATCAGGGCTGGCAACTCGGCATGTAAAAATCTACTGCCAATCACTAGCGGACTGGAGTTCCACTGTGGCAACCCCTAACCAGGAAAAGCTGAAAGACACAACAACAACATAGTAATTACCAGTTACAGTCATTAAGCATGTGTCAGTAGAGCTACGCACTGTGCCACATAGTGCAAACTTGATTACAGTGTAATTAAAGTAAAAAGATTAAAAATGGGAGTGTACCTTGGCCTCTGGTGCAATAGTATACCACTAGAAAGCCAAAAACATAATAATGGATGTAAGTAAGGCCTGTGATAACTGATAAATGTGCCCTTCAGCAGCAACATGTGGAAAGACACCTGCTAAGGCATTAATGGCAAAATACATGTTCATCTGGGATCCTGGTGCACACATGCATCCATATAAAGCCATGCACATACTGATGGATGTAGAAAATATATGTCACAGTCTGTATTTGTGCACATATATCTTGCAAATACACCTGCTGCAGCAGTGACTCAGTAGCTCAGTCTGTTAATTACCTTGCAAATGGTACATTTTGCCACACACTGGCCTGGGTTCAAATCCAGTGGTGTGTAGAAGTGAATTTACAATGTTGTGTGGACAGCAGTTTATGACTGAGTCATGCACTCTTTATCTACACAATGCATTTCAAATGACATATCTGCTTTTCACTGATAGAGGTCACAGGCCTGCAGGTAGGAACACACTTTACATATTGCTATAGCAAAACTTATATGTGCATAAAGTGTCACGGCATGCATTAATGCATTAATATGCATTCACACAGAATGTCAATGCAGGATCTGCAAATGAGGGCCACTAATATCAGAGTGCACCACACAATTCATCCAAGGTCACTGTGCAGATTATCACAGCTGCACAGTTAACATACACATTGTAAGTCCCTGCTCGTAACAAGGCCTGCCCTCATACATGCTGCAAATTACTACTAGACTGTAACATGTGGGCTGGCAGTTGCCCAAATGGTGGACATACTCTTATATTTATACCCCATCTTACCCAAGGACACACCAAACATGTTGCCTAGTACTCTGTTAGCGATGCTGTTGCCTAACATACTTACCTTAAACACAAGCCTTATTTGGAGTGGAATGGGTAGCCTCACTCTGGCTCTGTCTCTACAACAAGGCTGACACAGCTCCCACAGTTACTCCTACAGCTTGTTGTCCTCCAAATTGTTTACACTCTCTGCCTTTGTCTATTACCAGCAGCAGCAACTGCAGCTTGTAGCACACACATCTCTATGGTAAAGTTTCTGCTACAGACCTACCCTCTGCGATGATCTAGTCTCCTTACCCCAATAATGTCCACCACAACATATCAGAAAGGGGCCCTAATCTACATGAAAGCCATATATAGGTTTCATAGGTTCATAGGTTCATACTAGGCTATCTGCCCGAGGGCATTTACAAGCCTAGCCCATAGTTTTGTGGCTTACGCCACCCCTTTAGTATGGGGAACTATACCCATTATTTTGCTGTGCCTCTGTTGAGCAGTGACACTGAGGTAATCCCTGGGGTATATCTGCGATCTCCCATCCATTGGTCAAGATTTCTCTTGAACAAGGCCAGCGAGGTGCTCTGCCTCACATATACCGGGATTTTATTCCACAGCATAGGGAGTCTTTGGGTGATGAATCTATCCCTCCAGCGCGTCCTATTAATAGCCGTGTCGAGGTTTAAGTCTCCGCCCTTGTGGCTCTGGCGGATCTAGATTTTTGAGGTGAAGCATATTCATCAAATCTGGGTTTGACATGGCCTTGTATGTTAGGCAAAGGTCACCTCTGAGCAAGCGGTGCGACTGAATAGAGCTGGAGTTCTTTCAGTCGGGCAGCATAGGACAGATGTTTGAGACCCTTTATCCTTTTGGTGAGGAACTTTTGTGGCCTCTCCAGCTGCTGCAAGTGTCGGGTCAGATACATTCGAATGGGGCATTGTACTCAATCATTGGTCTGATGAGTGATGAGTATAGGGAGACTATGACCTCCTTGATCTAGATGAGAATCCCTTCATGATAAGGTGGGCAATGTAGAATGTCTTCCTAACTACTTTAGCTACATGGGTGTCGAATGACAGACTACTATCAACCTGGGTCCCCAGGTCCCTGATAACTTCTTCTATGCTCAGTGGATTGCCACCTATTTGGTAGCTAGGGGTAACCTTGTTTTTCCCGAAGGGTATGACTATGCATTTTTTGGCATTTAACTTCAGGCCATGGCTCTGGCACCAGTTATCCGTTTCTGTGAGACCCTTCTGAAGGATATCTGTGTCAGATGTGTTTTCTACTATGGCCCAGTTTGCAGTCATCTGCAAACTTTGTCAGCCATAACCCTCCTGTGTTTGCTTGTACTTGGAAAGTAGATGCCAAACAAGAGTGGGCCCAGGACTGAGCCCTGTGGTACACCACTTGTGACAGGCTTTGAGTCTGACATGGCGCCAGCAACTCTGACCCTGTGGGTTCTGTCACTCAGCCAGTTTGCAACCCATCTTGTGATGTACGGGTTAACATTTAAGCTGATGAGTTTTTCAATGATACCCGAGTGGGGTATTGTATCGAAGGCCTTCGCCAGATCGAGGTAGGCTGTATGGACTGCCTTTCCTCATCAATGGCTTTGGTGACTGTTTGAAAAAGTCAACCAAGTTTAGAAGGCATGATCTGCCTTTGACAAAGCCAAACTGGGATGGATCCAAAGTCTGCAAATTCCCTATGTCTTTATTTATGAGGTCCATTATGATCCTCTCCATGGCTTTGCAGATAAGGCTTGTCAAGCTAATGGGCGGTAATTTCGAGGATCGGAGGAGGCACCGCCTCTGTGAAGTGGGACCACAGTTGCAGTGCGCCACTCCTGGGTGCGTATCCAGAGGTAAGACTATGATTAAACAGCTGTCCTAGCTGTGGGTTTAATTCCTCGTTGAGTTCGTGGAGCACACAGCCGGGACACCATCAGGTCCCATGGATGCTGTGTTTTTGCTTTGGAGAGCAGTTCTCACTTGGGCGTTGGAGATGTTTGGGGGGCTGCAATCACTTGGTATAGATATCTCTCCTTTTGGGGGAGGGGGGAGAAGTTTGCACTGAACCTGTCAGCCAGTATGTTGGCAATATCTGTAGGATCAGTAATCTTCACATCATTTTGAACTAGTTCTGAGCATATCTGGGAGGTTCCTCCCAGGTTTCTAACATAGCTAAAGAAGGCCTTATGATTGTCTTTTGAGTCTTTAGCTATTTTTCTCTCAAAATTTGCTTTGGATGATTTTATGAGAGCTCTTAGTTTTTTACTTATAGTGATCAAGGGTGTCTTACCTTTTAAGGATTTTGCTCTATCTTGTAGTAGCTTCCTCCTTTTGTTGTAGAGTTTGTTTATGGCTGGGGTCCACCAGACTGGACGCTTGCCTTTGGTACAAAGAGTCTTTGTTTTGCTTGGGATTGCCTTATCCATGCAGTCCTGCAGGTGCTGGTAGAAGGCATTTGTAAGTGATTCAGCGGCTTGAGTACTGTTTTCCGCCTTTCGGGGCCTTAAAGGAGACCACACTAGTCTTTAGAAGTGTGAAGTCGGCTTCGAGAAGTTCTTTACTGTGGTCTTTTTATTTCAGGTGGGGTGGGATGAGGACCTCCAGCGAGATTAGTTTGTGATCTGATCTCACCAGTGAGGGGTATACTTCCGGTGTTGAACATTGTGCTCCCATGTTCGTGATGATGAGATCAAGTATGTTTTCTCCTCTTGTGGGGATGGTGACTAGTTGTTCCATGGCATTTGAGTTTATGAATTCCAGGAACTTTTGGGCTAGGGTGTTTGGGCTTGAGTAGTGTTCCCAGTCTATATTAGGGTAATTGAAGTCACCTAGTATGATGGTGTTTGGTGATACATTTATCCCCTCTAGTGTTTTCAGGAAGGCCATGTGAGGTTCCTGAGTTTGTGAGGGTGGCCTGTAACATGCTACAATTTGCAGAGCAGTCTTGCCTATGGTTAATTGCACCTGGATGGTCTCCGATGCATCGTGCGTTGCCACCAGTCTTGAGGTGTGGGTGTCTTTGATGAATATGGATACCCCCCCTCCTTTCTTGGTATTGTCCGGATATATTGTACAGTGGTTACATGTTATAGGCTGATGACAGCGCAAATCAGCTGTGTTAGCTGCAGTTAGCATTTCAGATCCACAGACTGGTTTAGAGACAATCACCAGCTGATGAGAAGCATGTTTAAAAGGCAAGCAGCTGGCTATGGTGAACTAGTCTATATAAGACTTTCCTCACACAGAGCATGCCTTTGTGAAAACTTTACTATCACCACATATCAACAGAGGAGTACTGCACTCCTTCAGGTATGTAACTGAGTTTATGTACAACAGGATACAGATGGATGAATAGACATATGGGGAATAGGGAATAGAGCATTAAGCCTGTCGTAGACTGTGATAATGACATGTCATTGATCTCATGCTGTCTTACACCTACACAGGATGTACTATACATCAAGGGTGCATTGTCTGTTGTCATTGTGGCACACTGGTCTTGTTGGACTGTCCATTTATAGTGGTTATAATAGCACACTGCTAATTGATGGCACTGCTCCTATGACATATTATTAGGGGGTTGCCAGTAGGGGACACACCACAGTAGACCAGAGTGTTGGGTGTATGATCATACAGCAATATGTGTCATGGCACACATGAGAATGCCTGACTATTGCTACTATCTCAGTTGTATCCACACATTTAGTATGTTCGAACACTGTGGAGTATGACATGTGTGAGCAAGCAGTGGATAGTCCCAGCCATGTTGTACTTGCTGTATCTCTACATAGTGTACTTCCACGTATGTGATCCTATAATGTGTTCCCCTTTTTTTGTCTTTCAGAAATCATGCATCATAGATGCCATGCACCATTCTCTGATGCAGAAAATGAAATTATACTTGAAGGCAACATCACATCCTACTGTTCAGTGGGAGGCAAAACAGGGAACAGTGGGTTACATTGTGGGCAGACCTTGTCCATGATGTCAATGGCACGGGCCACCAGGGCAGGACATATGAGCAGGTTCAACAGCATGCAATGGACATTATCAATGCTGCATGATGAAGGGCAGCAGATGTAGCCAGGGATTGTGCCATCACCGGTGGAGGGCCTGCAGTGGAATAACCACTCATGGCCACTGAAGAATTCCTGACAAACTTAAGCGTACATGACAGCTCCCTGGTATCCATGAGACCATACATCGTGAAGGTGGGTGCCACAGTTTCCACAGCAGAGGACTGTGCAGGTGGGCTTACTGTGATCGGCATTGTAATACAATAGCATTCGTGTGTCAGGTTGTACATACTTTTACATGGGTGTCAGGTCTTAGTTCTTTGGCGGGGGGTTACCCCAGTTGTACTCATACTCAGAATGTGACCAATACAACAAGTAATACAGTAGGTACTGTAAATGTGAGATATATAGATGTATTAACTTGTTGTGCTACAACATGCTTTGGTACTGACATTACCTCACCCTCAACTTTTCACAGGTCCATCAGGTATTGGCCAAGGGCGTGGTCCTGCTCCTGGTAAGCATGACACTGTTTTGTTAAGGAACATTTATATTCTATTAAGGTTAAGGGCCAGAATAATGCCCTGTTTAAACATAATGTTATTTGTAAACAGGGTAAAATGTTTTTATTTTCCATTCTGGAACAGGTACATAGGGATCTTAGGGGGTGTAATTACAGGAATATAGGTGAACAAATAGAAATATTCTGGCAATGACAGGTAAGAAAAGACAAGACTCCTGGTTTAAATGAGGCATTTACTCTAAAATGCCTTTTAAAAAACAAAAGGTTGAAAGGACATTAAATTAGGCAGTGAAATGTGTATTTCAATATATTTGTTAAGATAGGTGTATTAGGTTTTTAGGTTTACCTTTAAAACCGCGAATCACAGTGGTTTGATTGCTCATATGAGCAACTCGAAACCACGAAACTGAAAATGTTGACAGTCAGTAATGTTCGAAAAACAGCAAATCGAAAATCAGATGCACTGTTTTTCGAACATTAATGTCGAAGAAAAAAAATGTAAAGCAGGGGGTCAAGCCCACCTGCACCCCCCCATGAGGGGGGCTGCATCCTCACACCACCCCTACTTTATTATTCTAACTCCAAGATCGCACTACAGTGGGGAAAGGAACCATTTCCCGATCCCCATTATAGTGAAATCCGTCCCAGAATGTCAAATGTGCAATGAGCGAATCTCACTGTGCATTCGCTCATTGCACATTCAACCCTTTTTCCATTCAGTGTTTGCAAATCTTGCAGACAACCTTTTGCACAAGTGCAATTCGCCTGTGTGCAATATGCACATCTAAAGGTAAACCGGGGTTTTATGTGTTGTTTTATCAAGTAAAGTATCATATTGCTTAATTAAAAGGTAAATTGTACTGGTCATGTTTTACTTGATTTACTTGAAGTGATTATTAAAAAGGTCTTGAGTTGAATGTGTAGTTTGTTCTGAGGAAGTGTATATTGGATGAAAGTGGAGAGGAAAAATTTGACTGCTAATCCAATTGTGGGTCTTTGTTACTATGAGTATTGGTGGATTTTTCATATACAATTGTGTAGGTATTCATGTACCACTTTTTTCTTTCTTATCACAGGTGACCAGGGAAGTTGGTCTCTGTCCCCTACACAACCTGATGTCAGTGTCTCTTTGGACTCTGATGATGATGGCGGCCACAGTGAGGCACATGTGGGGTGCTGGGGGCTGAATCTGTCCCAGAGGTAGACATCCCTCTTCTGAATCCATCGTCACTTCACACAGTCAGTATGCCCAAAGATCCCAATCCCTGGAGGCCACAGATATTGGACAATCAGAGGGTGGGGACATTGAACAGGTAAGTGTGGCAATTATGGCTCCAGTGAGTGTAGACAATGGCCATAGCCAGAGACTTGGCAAGGTCCAAACAGGTGGATTGACAGGGGTGCTTGTAGGAGGCCTGCTGTCTGTCCACCACCTGTTGCAGGTGTCACATTATGGGTCACTCAGCACATGTTTGGGGCCATCGTGGAGGCACAGGCACATTCTGAATGGAACACCAGATGTATGTTTAGGGTTATGGATACAGCACAGTCTGACATCTGTGACTGCCTCCACCACATTGGTGACACCCTGGATTGGTTGACTGATGCAGTGGACAGAAGGTGGGCTGAAACAGTCTCTGCCTTGGACCACACATTGTCTGTGCTAGAACATGTGGTTGGAGTTGAGCGTCGGACTCATGGACATAGGTCAGCAACCCCATCTGCTGAGAGTCAATGTAGCCATGCATAATCACGGTCCCATAGTGGCAGTACATCCTCTACAGAGGGGTGTGCTGCCCACACCATGATGTAGCAGGCCATGGGCTCATGGTCCTGGTGTTCCCATGGGGGACATGGTCTCAGCAAAGAGCAGTCACCCTCAGGTACTAGCACTGCTTCTGACGTTGGGCATGGAGGTGCCAATTCAACTTCTGGCAGAGCCAGTTCCCATGTTAGGGGCTGGAGATGGTGAACTGTCAACTCTACCATGTATGGTCCAAAGCTGTCCAACATACACACATATAGGGCTAGCACTGAGCTTGACTGTGTACATGCACACACTCACACACCACTGTCAAATGCAGGTCACCTATAGACAAACACAGCACCTTTCCATGGTCCATCTTACCTGATTCCCTTCCTGACTCACACACATGCTGTCAACCATTTGGGTCAGCCTAGGTCTCCTGCACCCCCAAACAACACCCTGTGCAAGTGATGATACCTGTGTCATATCCCTGTCATCCTTACCACCGATGCAGGGAAATGATGCTATATCTAATATCATCCAATATGCAGATGATTCAACTATTATCTGCTCTGCCACATCTATCCCTACACTCCTAAAGCTTACTCAAGATGCTTTTTCAACCACTGAGCAATGGATGAAAAGAAATCACCTAGCACTCAATGCCTCTAAAACCAAATTAATGGTATTTACTCCCTCTAAAGTCACCTCTTTCGATATAAACACATTCTCTATTACTAGTCAAAATAACACACCTCTGGAACTGGTGTCAGAGACCAAGTTACTTGGGGTCCAAATTGATAGCCAGCTCAAATTCAACTCCCACTTACAACTAAATATAAAAAAAACATCAAAAACTAGGTATACTCTACCGATAAAATCATTACTGTCAAATAAATTATTAAAAATCAGACTGTAAAATCATTAGGCTTTTTAAAATGACAGTCAACAACACAGGAGGTTCAGATGCAAAAGTTTACTAGTGTACACCAGGAGGCAAAAGACCATACAATACAAGTATCGAATTTTGTCTAACATAAGGTGGGAAATACTGAATGTTTTATACAGTCTGCATTCAAGTTATTCCCACCTTACTGACGTGGTTAGTCACAAGGCATCTACATCACTTTTACTAACAGTATTCTATTCATTTAATAATGCTGATGTAATGCATTTAAAAAAAAATTCCTTTAACTACAATACGGCCTTGCTATCCATCTGGTCAGTTATAATGTCTTCCTGTAAGTTTACATCTCTTATCAGTACAATACAATAGCAGATTCAGTTTTTAATTCATTCTCTTACACAGCTGCGTTCTAATCTTACAAGGCTGAATTCTGAAACTACAGGAAGGAAAAGATTTTATTATACAAGGACTCGGGAAGGGAACGGAAGATTTATATGTTCAATCTCCTGACCCAGCAGATAATCCCTTATGAAAAACATCACATTGAGCTTTCTGAGCTAACAGCTGCCAGGGTCAGGGGTCAAAGCACACTGCAGTTTCAGAAGTTACTTGCATTTACACATTAATTTTATCCCTTCTGTTATATGATTAATAGAATAAAACGCATTATTAACTACTTTGCTTTTAAACTAGCATTTCACATATATTTAAATACATATTTTTCTAACAATTACCTTACACCTGCCACTAAAACCACTCTCTCTACTTCCTTTCTTATCCCCTCCCTTCTCTATGGCACTCCACTCCTAACTAACCTACAATCCTCTCTGAAAACACAACTTTCCTCTTGCTACAACAAAATCGCCAAGTTCGCTACCAGCCATAAGTCCTCCACCCACCACTGTTCCTCTCTCCAAAAACTAAAATGCCTAGAACTACCCAATCATCTCACCTATACTCAACTAACTCTTGCACACAAGCTTATTTTTAACCCCTCCCTCTGTCCCTCCCTTTCTTCTGCCTTTAAAATGCACCTACCTGATAGAATATTAAGGTCTAACAACCAAAATCTGTTAGAAGTGTACAAACCAACTCGTCTCCCAGGCAAAAACCTTCTATCTATAGTCTAGCACGTCTCTGGAACTCCCTACCACCATCCATTCGTACCACCTCTAACCGTTTTATTTTCAAAAAATCTCTTCATTCACATCTAGTATCCCAGTGGGAATGCTCCTGCTCCCACCCCACATAACTAACGCTGATAATTTCCATCTTCCTTTCTTTCCCTGTTTACACCAGAAATTTTCCTTTATCATTTCTCCTAACTCATACATTCTTGTCATTTATATGCTATTGCAAAGAATGAACTAGGCTGCACCTCTTAAGTGTATGCTTCCTAATATGTTATGGCTTCTCAGTATTTACTTTGCAATGTTCCCTTTGCTAGTCTGTATCATCTGTAAGTTTCATCACTAGTCTTTATTAATTGTAATGTTTACTGTACTATTTGTAATGTTTGCTTGAATCTACAACATTTGTAAAATTATCATCTATAACCTATTGTAACCTAGATTGTTTTGGAGCTTTTCTCCCCAGGACTCCATTGAAAACGGGTTCATATTGGCCCAATGGACTATCCTGGTAAACCAACTGCAAATAAATAAAAATAAAATAAATAAATGTGTCTGATGCACAGGGTGACTATATTAGTTAACATGTACTTTGCAATGTAGTGTTGTTCTGCCATGCCACTTGTAATGGTTAATGACAGATACTGTTTGCTGGCAATTGTCACAAGTATGCCACATACTTTTGTGTACCTTATGTTATATGATGTTTGGGATTTTAGAGTGTACAACAGTGAATGCATCCCTTCATATTACCAACCAGTGACAGTCAAAGGCTACATTACTCTCTTTGTCCATAACTCCATGTGTAATGGCTGTATACTTCCATGATGGCAGGTGTTTCATGGACCTGTTTATGTTTCTGTTTCTGTTTCAGGGGTCTGTTGGGATAATCTATGGATACACAGCAGCAATGAAGCAGCACAGGATGGAATGTCAGCACAGCAGAAATATGTTTTCAGCAAGGTACAGCACTGTAAGTGCATGGCTCCATAGGTTCATATGTGTATAACAAGCCAACAAGGACAACGGTGGCATTCAGCGTACTAATGCATCTCTAATCTGTAAACAGGTCTGCTAACCTTGATAAGTGTCACCAAAGTTCTGAGAACTCACACATGTGCATGCTGTTGTGATGGAGATGACCCATCTACAAATATCCTGTGTCCAGTACAGACAGTTTCCCTGACACCAGTTATGACTGTCATGCTCTGCATGCCATTGTGCAACCTGCACATGATATGTGTCACAACAAATGTGTGCTTCACATGCATGGGGTACCTGTTTCATGTAGGGTGTACTGTCTATGTTACATACCTGTCTGTCCGGCATGTGGTATGTATATCACAGTGATGTTGTAGGTGTGTAGAACAGGTGAGACATGTGTTAGTCCTGTCATGGATATGTGGGAGGTACACAGTAGGATCCGACAGCTCCCTGTATGCAGCCAGACACAACCCCTCCAAAGTATTTAGGGGACAGACTACATATGTACGGTCATGACATGGACTTCATAGGACATGTTATCTATGTTGTGTATTGGTGTACCATGGAACCTGTGTGGCTGCTACAGTTGTATGATATGTCTGTGTAATGACATAGCAAGGGTGCCATTGCACACAATGATAGCTGTGATGACTGCCACATTCAGTGTAGCAGTGACAATTTGGGATTTTAGAGTGTACAACAGTGAATGCATCCCTACATATTACCAACCAGTGACAGTCAAAGGCTACATTACTCTCTTTGTCCATAACTCCATGTGTAATGGCTCAACTGTGTGCAGTGTGCAGACACTACAATATTTTGCAGGGGTGGATGATGTCCCACAGGGTAGTATTGTGCAGTCATTGGCAGTTAGTCTTTGCCAGTGGCTTAAACTACAACTGACTGTGTCTTAGGCCATCCTGGATACTTGTTGGGTCTGTGTGGGAGTCTGCATATTGGGAGCTGTCACAATCACCTGCTAATGTACTCAGTCAGAGGTCACTGACACTGGATGTGACTGCAGAGAGGGAATAAGTAGATTGGGTACACCAATAATGGAGGATGGTGAGCCCCACTGGTGACTGACAATCATTGCAGCATAAGTCTCCCATTGCTATCTTCCCAGAGTATGACTGACAGACACTTGCCTATCCACCAGCTGACATAACACTCTCTGCACATGATGTGCACAGTTTCCAGCAAGGCCTGCTGGACTAATATTGTCATACACCTTGTCAGGCCATGGTTGGTGGAGTGAGACATATGTCCAACATTCATTGCATAGTGTAACAGTTAATGGGCTCCACCAGTTACAGCCGGTAGGCATGATCTGGCCTTGAGCAAACATAACAGTGTTTGGTCCAGTGTCAGTAGGTGTACGACAGTGTCAGTGCTCATATCCATGCTAACTCCTATCATGGCATTTCAGGTAACATGACTCAGAGATCTGGGGACACTGCTTGGCATTACCTGCTAGTTGTCATCCATGCAAGTAAGTGTTGCAGTTACATCCAGCATGTTGCAGGAAGAGAGTCATACAAGGTGTCTGAACAGAGCACAGACAAATATGTTAGGGAAGTGTAATGTGTACATACTGTGTTGCTTAGTCATGCTGTGGTACACTTGCCCAAAGAATGGTCCAGGTCCCTACCTACAATGCACTACAGCAGTGCTGTGACGTCCCACACAAGGAACCAATGTAGTGCATCATGTGGTTATCAGCAAGGGTGACCAGTACAGCACCCCCAATGTGAGGTCCTCCTTGTTGGGATCTGGCCACAGATCAGTCTCCTTAGAGCTACCAGCACATACCCCCCTTGCAGACAATACAGACATATATGTCAAAACACAGAACAACCTCCAAGAATAGCCAAACACTCTGTAAAGGCTGGTGTGCCGAGGTGCTAGAGACTTAGAATATATTGTTTTAAACTGTTTTTTTGGATTTTCTGCCCATTTGCTCCTGTTGTTTTGGTATATGTCAAGACAGCCATTTATTACCTCTTGTGGTATGGTTGACATAATGTGACTGCACCTCCCCCTTCAGATGGGGCAAGCAAGTATGCAGAGCTCTACACCCATTATGTCAGCAGCATTACAATGGCATGAATTCTGCTGTATTTGACAGGAGGAACACAAGCTCATCATGTCTCAGCAAATCTGACTAGTAGACAACTGCCATTAGCAGGCTGTGCAATAACAGGTGGATAGTGCTGTGTGACATTTGGGATGACAGTGCCTCCCCTTTCATGGAGGCATTACCTCCTTAGCTAAAAGAAGCACATAGTGTTATTGTGAAATTGAGTAGACATGGTAAGTGACAAAAGTAGCCACCAACCCAAAGCTGAACCACAACACACAGTGTAGTTACATGTGTGACCTCAAAGGACATGCCCAGATTGTCAGTGATCTCATACATCATGATGCCACATATGATGGGTCTGGACTCATACCTAACCTGTGCACCCACACTGTCTGTGTCAACTACATTCCCTTGTCTCCAACATTCCTACAACCTGTCCTATAACTTCCATATTTACAGAGCAGTTCGTAACTGACCTCTCACTGGAAGATACACAGCATCTATTGCACATGCTAACATTCCAGGTTGCATCCCACATGTGATCTGACAAGGATTACTAACACCACTGGGACACCCTTGCAATCATACTGACACTACTGGCTGCACACCAGCTGAGTGGACAACGACAGCTGATACACCCTACACAGATG